>NC_058135.1:226824795-226896127 GCF_016433145.1 Gracilinanus agilis | reverse complement strand
CCCCCGACTCCTTTCTCAGGGACCATCACCCATCCTCCCTCCTACCCTCCTTGCTTGTCCGTTTTGCTCCCCTCTCCCCAAGCGCCCCTACCTCTGGCCTGGAAATTGCCTCCAAAAGAATGGGATGGGGGACGTCAATCCCGGCCCCAGAGCTTAATCCAGGGACTTCCAAGAAAGTGCCGGGCCCAGGGAGACTGGACGCCCCTCCCTCAATCCCTCCCACCGTTCCACTCGGTCTGTCCCTCCCCCTCCCTGGCCAGCCAGGCCCCAGCCTTGCCTCCTCCCCTCCGCCCCTGGCCGCTCCACTCAATGAAGCTTTCTTTCTTCCTAGGCGGCCAGAGGCTGGAGGATACGGGGGCCCGTGTTGGGCGAAGCCCCTGGCTTTTGACTGGGAGAAGCCTTGTGCTCACTTTGCGAACTCCATCGTCCTTCCCCTCCCCCAAGGTCCCTGCCTTGTTCCTTCCTTCACCCTCTGAGTTCGGGGCGCCACACGCTGAACCCTGTGTGTGTATACGTGAGCGTGTGTGTTTTCAGGTCGACGAGCATTTATAAGCACCTACTGTGTGCCCCGCTATCGGCGCGCGCACCTACTATGGTCTTGTCTCAGCCTACAGGGTGACGGCGTCTGTCTGGGATTGCTCAGTACACAATAGAGGGGAAGCTCTTGGAGGGCAGGGGGCATTCTGACCTTCTCTTAGGCCTGGCACGCTCACATACTGATCAGACCGGGAACTTTCCCCGAGGAAGCATCTAGCTAAGTTTCGAGAGGCTGCCAGAGATGCTTCCCGCCCAAACCGGTGCAGGTAGAGCTCGAACCCAGCTCTTTGGGCCACTTACAGTGCAGTGACCAGGGTGCTCGAGGCACTCAGTAGGCGCTTGAGGTCTGAGTGCATGTTTTGTGGGGGCCGAGCGGGGAGAGTAGTCTATGTGTGTGAGAGCTTGAGCTTATGTGGGGGGAGGAAGGGGAGCTTCCTGAGCCCTCCCACTTCTTTCCATTTCGGGCGTCGGGGCCGGCCGCAGGAATGTTGGCCGCTCCAGCGGCTCCCGTCTCGTCCCGGTCCCGTCGGAATCCGGGCTGCCGAGCGTCTGCCGCTCCCGGCAATGACAGGGGAAAGGGGGGCCCCAGCGCTTGGGGAGGGGGGCGGTGATCCCTCCTCCCCCTGCCCCGCCCCGTCCCGGGGCCCCGCCCCACCTCCGCCCCTGCCCCGCAGCGCCAGGAAGAGGCCGGAGCCGCCTGGGGCCATGGACGGCGCCGCCATGGACGGGGCTGCCATGGAAGGACCGCTCTTCGTGCAGAGTCAACGCTTCGGGGCCAAGGTGGCTGCGGGCGCGGGGCAGCCCCGGGGGGCGCGGGCGGCGGAGCTGGGGGAGCTGGCGGGAGTCCCTGGGGCGGCCAGGAAGAAGCGGGCCCGAGGTCAGCCCGGGAGAAGTTTCTCCCCAAACTCCAGAGGAAGTCCCAACCCCTCCACGCTTCCTCCAGCCTCGGCCGGACGGAAATACGCCCCCCGCCACTCGGCAACTCCGCCTCCTTTAGGAAACCCCACCTCTCCCTCCTCCTGGAGCCCCCAGCAATTAGGGGGTAGGCAGCGGGGGGCTGGTACTCTCCGCCCCTGGCCTGAGGTCTTTGCAGGCATCATCCTTCCTACTGTTGGAGACCTGGCGGTCCATCCCCTTCCCCAGCCTCATTCCCCCTAGTCGTCTCCCATTCCTCGGGGTCCTCCTCCGCCCCCTCACCCCAGAGGAGGATCTGGACTTTTCGGTGTGGAGCCCCTTTCCCTCCTCAGGGTCGCTCAGTGGTGGAGAGCGATCCTGGGCTAGCCTGTGTCCAGCCTCTCTTCCTTTTCTCCTCTCATTTCCTGGTTTTCGCTACATGTCCCCAGGGTTTCCCCTCTTCTTCCCCCATGCCTTAACAAACAGGTGGTGTTTTAGAGCCCGTCCTCTGGCCCATATTCCCCCATATCTTCTCTCCTTCCTAGGGTCCCTCCGTGCCTCTTGTCTCCCAGTGCCTTTTGCTGGCGTTTCCTTCCATCCCCCCCCCCCCCCCCCCCGGGTGATCCATATACTGACGGAGGGCTGTTCCTCCTAGTCCCAGAGGTTGAGGAAGACCCTTCGCCTCCCGGCCTCCCTGATCATATGAAGCCCCTATTTCCCCAGCCCTACTCCATATCTTCATGTTTTCTCCTTTCCAAATAGCTTCTCAAAGTATTTTCCCACGCTCTCCCCCACTGCAGAAGTGGAGGAAGACCTGGGCAGTCTTGTACCCCTCCAGCCCCAATGGAGTGGCCCGGCTGGAGTTCTTTGAGCACAAGGGGCCAGGCTCTGGAGGCGGGTGGGGAGGCTCTCGTCGCCTGGACTGCAGAGTGATTCGCTTGTCGGATTGTGTGAGTGTGGCCCCGGTGACCTTGGACAGCCCCCCAGGACCCGGCACCTCTGTCTTCCGACTGGACACGGCTCAGCGCTCCCACCTCCTGGCAGCCGAGGGTCCTGCCAGTGTGGCCTGGGTGCAGATACTCTGCCAGACTGCCTTTCCGGTGAGAGGGTGGGATAAGGGAGGATGCTGCCTAGGGGAGTCCGTTTAGGCATGGGAGCATCTCCCTCCCTGTGGCCCCAGCTTTACCTAGGACACATTCTCAGGGTCACTGCTGCACTTTCTCCCCTGCAGAAAGGGTCTCTGGCCCCAGCAGACAGCTCTTCTGGGCCCTCTTCAATGGAGATGCAGGAGAACTCCCTGTACAGCCCCCATGGACAAGGTCAGGGTGAAGGGAGAAAGGGCTGGGGGGAAGCACCCGAGGGGTTTGGAGTAGGGATGGGATTCCACAGCCCCCCCCCCCCCCACGAAGGGTCCCAGGAGAGGGCATGTGAAGCTCCTGTGGGGCCCGTGACTAGGTAAGGTCCCCCCCCCTCCCCGCTCCACCTGGGAACGCTCTCCTTTGACCCTTCATTTCCTCCCAGGGTCCGAGTTCTGGGTGACTGTACAGAAAACAGAGGCAGCTGAGCACTGCGGCCTGAAGGGACACTACGTGCTCCGGGTGGAAGCCAATGGTCTGAGCCTCCTGGCGCTTGGGGGGCCAGGTCAGAGGAAGGAGCCTTTGCT
This sequence comes from Gracilinanus agilis, assembly GCF_016433145.1. Lineage (NCBI taxonomy): Eukaryota > Metazoa > Chordata > Mammalia > Didelphimorphia > Didelphidae > Gracilinanus > Gracilinanus agilis. Next base: position 226,893,033 of record NC_058135.1, on the reverse strand, counting down.
CTCCTGGCCCTACACGCTGCTCCGGCGCTATGGACGGGACCGGGTAAGGGCTAGGCTGGGGCAGGGAAGGCTCAGGAGGCAGAGGGTGTGGTGGGGAGGCCCAGGAGAGTGTGGTGGGCCCCCCTTCACGGCAGCGGGGAGACGAGTCCCTCCTCTGGGCCCCCTGTGTCCCCGCTGCGGGGATGGCCTTGCATCAGACTCTTCCCTGGCCAACAGCGGTTCCCCTGCCTGGGAGAAGCGGGGCAATATATCTCTGAGGTCCCTGCCAGCTCTACAGGTCCCCGCTTTCCTTCTGCCCCTCTTCCTCCAGGCCATGTTCTCCTTCGAGGCGGGACGGAGGTGTCCCTCGGGCCCCGGCACCTTCACTTTCCAGACCTTGCAGGGGAATGACATCTTCCAGGCCGTGGAGGCCGCTATCCAGAGGCAGAAGGCTCAAGTCGGCATGGCTGCTGGAGCCGGTCCATCGGACGGGGGCACGGGAGGGGCCGGAACGGTGCCCGCTGCCTACCAGAGCTTTGAAGAGCCACAGGCAGCCGGCCCTGCCCTGTACTCGGAGCCCTTGGATGCCCTTCGCTCCCTGCCCGACTCTTCCCCAGACCCCCTGTACTCAGACCCCGTGGACAGTTCGGACCCGAGGACAGGACACAGGGCTGCTGCCCGGCACCCCCTCTACTGGGACTTGTATGAACAGGTGCAGCAGCAGCTTAAAGACACAAAGCTGGGGGAAGCCAAGAAGGAGCCCATTTATGACGAGCCCGAGGGTCAGAGCCCAGCCCCACCTCTGGGCCTTTATGACAAACCCCAGGAGCCCAGGGATGCCTGGTGCCAGCATGCTCGGGGGCAGGACGAGGGCTACGAGCTCCCCTATAACCCCAACATGGACGATTACGCCGTGCCCCCTCCAAGGAACCCCAAGCCTGTCCCGCCCCCCAAACCCCAAGTGCTTCCCGGGCCTAACAGCCCCAGCAGCGGGGGGCTCCCGGTGTACAGCCGGGTGCAGAAGGGGGCTGCTGCCAAGGGCTGGGGCCAGGCCACGCCTGAAGGGGAATCTCGAACAAGGCCTGGGACGAGATCGGAAGCACCCATGTAACCCCTGGGTGGGGGCGGAAGGAACTCAACGGGTGCTAAGAGGACATCTCTGCGGCCTGGGGGCTGCGCGGGGCTAGGTGGGCAGTGTGTGAGGCCGGGCCTCCGGGCAGCGGCAAGGGCCAGACCCCGCGGCCAAGGGCCTGCATTTGGCTGCCACCTTCCTCTGGGGGAAGGAGTCCTGGGGGAGGCCAAACCAAGGCCAGAGGAGACGGACTTGGGGCAACCCTGCTGGGACTCCTGACCGCTGGTGGGTGTGCTGGAGGGGCCTGGCCTGAGTCTGCTCCCCCGAATCCTGAGCTGCCTTGTGCCATGGACTCTTAAATGCATTAAAGTCAGCTGGGGCTGAGAGAGCTCTGACCAGCCATGTCTGCACGCGTGACGCAGGAGGACCAGCAGGGACCAGTGGTGGGAGGCAGGGTCTGTGGGAGGGGACGCGGCAGGGGCGGAAGGGCCCCCTCACCCCTCCTGCACCCCTGGGTGTCCCAGAGTCCTCCAGAACATCTCGGGAAGGGATTCCCCTGCGCTGGGTCCTGCCCACGGTAGGGGCTCCCACCATGGACTCCAGGCTAGAATTCGGCTCTCCTGTGCCATACCCTGTGTGGCCTGCTCTGTAAACGCAGTTTCTGCCCTTCAAAGCTCAGCTTTCCAGATCTGGCCCATTTGTTCACACATCACGGCTCCAGGTGGGACAAGCGGCCTTTTATTCAGTGGGAAGAGAAAGCCTGGGCTGCTGTCAGGGACCCTCACACGCTTGCCCGTACAGTGCCGGAGGCGGGATGGGGGCACCCGAGACCCTCAGAAGCCAGGACAGGCCTCAAGCCGCTGCAGGGGGAGGGGGCAGGCCTGGCCAAACGCGGCCAGATCCTTCGGGGCCTTTGCCGGGACTCTCAGAAGAGACGTTCTTCGTCATCTGAAAGCAACAGCACGGGCTCCGACGATGCCTTTTTGGCTGCCGGCATTTTGTGGGCCCTGGAAGGAGTCGGGGTTGGCACCAGGGGCAGAGGGAACACCGTCGCTCGGGCTCGGTTTGGGGGCAGCCTTCCAACCTGCAGGAAGAGGAAGCAAGGCATTGGGGGAGAGAGGAGCAGCGGCCCTGTGGGGCCGGGAGTCCTGAGGGGCCTTTTCTCTCTCTCTTTTTTTTTTTTTTTTAACCCAATCAGTACTATGTATTGGCTCCAAGGCAGAAGAAAGGTAAGGGATAGGCCATGGGGGTCAAGTGACTTGCCCAGGGTCACACAGCTAGAAAGTGTCTGAGGCCAGATTTGAACCCAGGCCTTCCCATCCCTGGGCCTGGCTCTATGCACTGAACCACCCAGCTGCCCCTTTGATGGGTCTCTCTTCATTCAGGCTAGTTCTATCTCAGCCCAGTACCAGAGAATCAGCCTCAGTCTGGCTCTGCACCCCTGGGGGGCTTCCCTGCACTCAGTCAGTGGGTGCCCTGCAGCATGCCCCCAGGGTAGCTCAGATAAGGCATCAGTGACAGAACAATTTCTTAAAGCCAGGAGAGAAGCCCCAGGACCTCCTGCCTTTCCCTGCCCATCTCAGGCCTTCTGAGGGGCTTGCATATTCCCTCTGTCTGTTCTTTTCGCCCCTCCCCCCAGAAGCAGTCTGTACAAGAGGAGCGGAGGACCTGGGTTCAAATCCTGCCACGTGCCTGACTCTACATCTATGACCACATCTTAGTCTCCTTATTCCTTATTTCTATGATGAAGGTCGGCCTAGCTGGGGGCTGTTTCCCTGTCAGTGGTTTCCTCAGTAACTGGCTGTTTTCTGCATGTAAAGGTATCAGTGGGAGTGAGCAGGGCCTCCTCAGCCTCCCTCTGTGGCCCACACTTCCTGGCGCTGACAGGCCGCAGCCCTCTCCCCGCTCCTGGTGCCTCCGCTGAGCGCCCCGGCTGCTTGGATGGGAAACTTGGGCCCTCGTCCTCCTTCCCGGCCAGAGCTCTAGTCTGCCTTCTGCAGGGCTTCTTCCTTGCCCCGAGCTGGGCTACTGTCCTTCCATGAGTGACCCCTGCCGGCAGGCCCCATTGCTCCCAGGACCCTGGAAGAGCTTCCTGAGCTGGAACGGCCTCTGAATGGGGGGGGACTCTGTGTGTGTGAGGGGGACCTACCTGTCTGGGGGGCTGCAGCTCCCGCCCTGGGGAGATGAGCCCCTGAGGCTTGGACAAGAGGCTTCTCAGGTGTTCATAGAGGCGGCCCTTAACCCGCAGAGGATTGTAGGTGGATTCTACCTCGAGGCCATCCAAGGTGCTCTGTGGAGAGGGAGGGAGGGAGAGAGGCAAAGACCAGGCTATAGCAGGCTGGCCTTCACAAAGATGACCTCATTTAACCTCTGGGGAAGGCTAATAGCATCGAAGGACAAAGAGAAAAATGAGGGGCCTTGAACGTCCCACCCGGCCCGGCTCTGAAGTCAAAGGGCATAGAATCCACCCACCCCACAGCTGAGCAGGGATCCCCTCTCTGAAGAGGAGTGATCCAGCCTCTGCCCAGCCTCACTGCCTCCAGAGGCAACATCTTCCCCATCTGGGTGTCTGTGTAGCCCGTGTAGGCCCATTCCTGGGCCTTTCTCCTCATGGTACCCTGGCCTAGAGGCAGGGGCCCAGGAGAGGCTCGAGGAAGGCCAGAGTGTGGCGGGGGGCCAGCAGAGGCGGGCTAGGGGTGGGTACGGCATGTCCTCTGGCCCTTTGAGGTGTGAATACACGGGAACAGCATTCCTGAGCAGTCAGGGTTTCCGGCCGCGGCGTCCTATGCCAGGAACGGCTGGCCTCCAAGGGAGGCTCCTCATCGCATCCTCAGTGCGGGGCTGGGCTTGGCCTCCTCAGGGGATGAGGGGGGTCTGCCCGCCTCTCTCCACCTCTGTCCTCTCTTTCCACTGCAGGCTTAGGTCGGGGCTTGCAGGCTTAGGTCGGGGCTTGGCGATCCAGCCGCAGAATGGCTCTCTCCGGCCAGGAAGGCAGGCGGAGGAAGCCAGAGACAAACCCTGTGGGCTCAGGAGAGGGGGATGGTTGTGCTGGCCGAATGGTCTTTAGGGCCGCCTCCTCCTCTGCAGAACCATCGGGGGAAGCCGTTCTGCTGGGGACAGCTAGGACAGCCCTCGTACCCTCCCTGCCCGATCCCAGGAGGCTGGCAGGCACAGACGCAAGGAGAAAGGCCCAGGAAGGGCCATACACAGGCTGCACAGACACACTGATTGTCTGGAGGCAATGAGGCTGGGCAGAGGCTGGATCACTCCTTTTCGGAGGCGCCACAGAAGGGATCCCTGCTCAGCCGTGGGATGGAGGAATTCTTTGCCCTCTGACATCCCCATCAACTCAGAGAGGTGACTTACTAACACAGACAGAAGACACAGATCCATGCCTACACTTATGAAAAATGAAAGCCCCCACCCTCCATTGATTCCAAGGCAGAAGAGCGGTAAGGGCTAGGCAAGGGGGGTCAAGTGACTTGCCCAGGGTCACCCAGCTGGGAGGTGTCTGAGGCCAGATTTGAACCCAGGACCTCCCTTCTCTAGGCCTGGCTCTCCGTCCCCTGAGCCACCCAGCTGCCCCCCACATGCCTATCCTTTTACAGAGCCATACACAATGTTGGGGAACAGACCATTAGAAATAATGTTGTTTTGGTGGTGTGAGAAGGTCATTACATGGGAGGGAAGTGATCAAACATTATCCCGGCTGCTCTGGAATCCACAGGGAGCAAAGCTGAGGTGACACGAAGCTGCAATGCAGAGGAAGCCAGAGGCCCCAGCTAAACTAGGGGGACCTGGGGGGCATCACGGAAAGGCACGCCTGGGCTGCCTTTGGGCACGAGCGGACTTGATGTTGCCCACTGACTTTTCTGAGGAACGTGCCAGTTTGGTATTTTCATTTTGGTTTTGGTCCCGTTCCATTCAGTTACAAAGACTGCAGCTTCCTTGAGAATGATGCGCCTGGGTAACCAGACATTTGTTTTCTAGTCTGTTTTTAAAGATCGCCATTTCCTTAAAAAGAGAATTTACCAGGAATGAGACGTCAAGCCCACTTTTTGTTTCTTTTTTGGCAAGTAAGAACTTAAACATTTGGGTGAACTATCATAGTCTTTGGTTGGTTGGTCCTTTTTTTGGTAATAGGACTTTTTTCAATTCTCTTCAATGCTTCCATCGTACTCCTATGTGTACCTAAGCCTCTTTTCAGATCATGACATTATTTCTGTAATTGTTGCCGTATCTCACCTTTCTATCTGGCCAGAACTTGGAGCTGTGAGTCTCCTGTTCCCACTCGCCCTCGTGGCCCACGTGGTTACAGCAAAACACAGAGACCCCAGAGGCTTCCCAATCAAGTTCAGTCAGCCCCCTCTCTTCCACAGTCTTAGCTGCCTCAGATGGCTGTCCAGCGGGCACCTCGCGCTTCATGTGCCCGAACCTGAACAAGTCTCTACCCTGAAAAGCCCATCACTCCTCTAGGCTTGGCTGCCTCCGGGGAAGACACCGCCGTTCTGTCAGGCAGCTGAGGGGGCAGCTGGGGAGGCATCTTTCTCCCTCGGTTTCCAGAGTCCAGTCACTCGTCAAGTCCTGCTGATCCTGTGGGCCGCCTCTCCGATCCATCCCTTTCTCTCCACTTCAGTTGTCACCTGTACTATCTGTCTGGGTCTTTCCCTTCTCCAATTCTGTGAATATTCTTCACAAAGCTACTAGGATGTCTTCCTAAAGTCTCTGTAATAAAATGCAAACTCCTTAGGCTAGAATCGAAGCCCTGATCTGCTTCTAATCTCCCTTTCCAGTCTAATTTCTTCATTCACTCTTTTTATAGCTAAACTGGACTACCAGCAGTTCCCTGAACGCGACACTTTCTCCTGCATCTATCCAACTGTGCAGACTTTCAGTGTCGCCTCCTTCGTAAAGCCCTCCCTGATCTCCCTTCTCCTATTTTTCTGGAGCCTGCCGCCTGTGCCTCTGCTGTCTTATTCACAGTTACATCCTAGCCTACTTATTTCTGTACGTGGTGTGTTTCCCCAGCAGAATGTAAGCTCTTAGGGCACAGCGATGAAGTCGTTTTTCATCTTTGTGTCCCTAGGGCTTCACCAGGGCCTTGCACAGATTTGGAGGTAAATCTATGCTTGCTCAATCAGATAGATATGTGACACCTAGACCCTGACCCAAACACAGGAACGCCCGGAGACTCTCGGCAACCACAAACAGGCCCTCACAGGCAGACATGCACGTGGCCACTGAGACAGTCTCGACACACACACACAACTGTATCCATACAGATATCAATCCTCTCCTCCCTTTTCTCTCTCCACTTGGATCTTTTTTCCCCTTTGCTCTTTTCTTCTTCTCCCTCTTCTTCTTCTCCTCTTAACCCTTGACTTTTTTCCTTCCTTATTTTGCCCTGCAAACTCCCACAACTAGCTGGTGCCAAAAATGTTGAAATTTGGAATGTGTTTACATTTGCCAAAGATACTTGATGCCTACTTGCCGGGCACCATCTTTCTCTTGTGCCCTATCCCAGCGTTCCAAGTTCCAGGTTGCAGCACATGTCTCTGTGGCAGCTTCTTTCCTTCAAGGACTGCTCTATGTTCATATTAATCAAATTTCCCCTTTAGGGGAAGAGGCAACTTTACCCACCCCCCACACCTCTTCTCTGCCACCTCCTTCAGGCTAACCTTTCCTTGGTTAGCCATTCCATTCTTCCCGCTACTGAATCCACATTCTCTGTAGTACTCATCTCCTTCCTGCCTAGGCCATCTCTATGTCAGGTTTTTTTGTTTTCCTCTCTGTACACCGTCTGCTTCTCTTGCTTCTTCCTTGGGATCTGTCTGGTCTCTGCCCCACTTACCTCCACACTCTGAAGGATATCCTCAGGTGGGTCCTCAGAAGGCAGAGGGAAGGAGTTGGGCAGCAGCAGCTCACACGTGGCCACTGCTTTGACAAGCATTGTGAGAGAGCTAGATGGGAAGATGATGTAGAAGGTGTTGGTGGGACCTCTCTGGCTGGGTCCTGGGCTTGGAGGCTCTCCTTTGGCCAATAGCAGCCACTCTCTTTTCTAAAATAAGGAGATATACAAAAACACACTTAGCTACCCCTGAAGCCTTAATATTACAGACCACACTGAAGGTGTCAGAGACAGGAACCCTCTTATCCTGGCACCGAGCAGAAGACGTTTTGTGCTATTCTTGAAGAGGTCATCATTCCTCTTTCCTTCATAAAAGCCTGACTGCCATGTCATGGAGATGTGTCATATTGCATATTGGGGACATATCAGAGCCACGTGCATCAAAAAATGCTCCCTTTTCCAAAAGGGATCACATCTTTCTGTGGTCAAAACTCCCCAAGAGTTGTCTTCTCCATCAGAAAGTAAGCTCCTGGAGGGCAGGGGCTGTCTTGATTTTGCATTGTATCCCCAGTGATTAGTACGTAGTAAATGGTTGATAATTGTAGGTCATTTGTTTCTTTATTTATTTGTTCAGTTGAGTGGCTCAGGCTAAAAGACAAAAGGAGAAACACAAAAGGAACCCCAGAAACCAGGCAAGCAAAAGTGAGTCTGTGTGGAATGGCAGAAAGAACACTCCAGTGACCAAGAGGAAATTTCATTTCAGTTTCTGGCTCTGCTCCTAACCCATGGAATGACCTTAAGCAAATTACTTCCCCTTTCCCAGCCTCATTTTTTTCCTCTGCAAGATGGAGTTTCTCCAGAGTTCCTCCCAGTTCTTCCAGTGAGTGGATGCTTACTTTCTGGGGATGGTAGAATAAAGATTCCTTCTTACTGAGTTACTAGTGGAACACAATTCTGTCTGGGGTTCCTTTCAGTTTGGAAATCCTACAACTCTGTCCTTTCAAAGTTCTATGGAATATGCTGTATATTGCCTGATTCTTCATGGAAGGAGAATCTGAGAGGTGGATGAAGGGAGAATTCTGTTAAAGTGTTGTGTGTCTGCTGTGGCTTCCTAGCCAAAGACATTCCTGGAGGTTAGCAGTAGGGAGAAGGCCTGACTGCCTTAAAAATGGTCTTTCCAGGAGCCAGGAACGGAAACAGAGATGGAAAACAAGGTCATTTTCTATGGTAATTTCCAGAGTAAGTTCATCAAGGACAGGAAGGGAGCTGCCACATGCAACAACTTGTAGGATTCCAACTATTTGTTTTTTTATTTTATTTTTTTGGTTGGGATGATCACCAAATATATCTACTGCAGAAGCAGCTAAGTGTTAGAAAAGTGCCAAGTCAAGCCTTTTCACTTTCTGGTTCCTTAGAGAAAATTCTTTAGAGGTGGACCATGCCTTGTATGAGAATGCAAAAGGCGTAACAAACAAAACTGAGGCTAACATAGGGGAGGGAGAAGGAGAGGGAGCGGGAGCCTGGGGAAGAGACAGAGTGCTAAAAAGGATGACAGGATGAAACAAAATGATCTCAAAAGTTTGGATCTAGGGATTGACTCCTGCAAAAAGAAGCATCCCTGGGGCAGCTGGGTAGCTCAGTGGATTGAGAGCCAGGCCTAGAGACAGGAGGTCCTAGGTTCAAATCCGGCCTCAGACACTTCCCAGCTGTGTGACCCTGGACAAGTCACTTGACCCCCCATTGCCTACCCTTACCAATCTTCCACCTATAAGTCAATACCCAGAAGTTAAGGGTTTAAAATTAAAAAAAAATACTTTGAGGATCTAGAAGAATGCAAACTCCTTGAAGGCAGCATTTTTTGTTTTTGAGTCCGTCTTATCTAGGCTTAGTATAGCACCTTGAAGATACTTATTGAATATTTCTTTTAATTGAGTGGGTCCATGGTTCATTCCATCAGTTCCTTTTACCACAGAAGCCATGGGCCCACTGCAACTGAGAAGATGGTTTTAGGAGTTGTTGTAGCAGTCTCCCTCTGCCCCTTCAAATTCTTCTGGTGCCCAACCTCTGCCTAGCTGGGCTATTCTTTGTGTGAGTGGGGCACAGTCCACTTCTGGGCTTCTATTGCTAGTTTTTCCAGCTTGATGGGCCCTGCCAGAGCTCTTGAGAACCTCTGCTATGACGTGAGTTCCTTAAGAGGAAGGTTCTGTCTGGCCCTTCTTTATATACCCAGAACTTAGCTTAGTTGCCTGGCCCAGGGAACACTTACTAAATGTTTGGCCGCCCATTCTGCCATAATAATATGGTCTTAGAGAAGACCTTTGTGGTGGAAGCTGAAATTTAACAGAGATAACTAGGAACACGTCTAGGAATAGGACGGGGGACATTTTATTGAAGTTTATGTAAAAAAGTCCTGGGGCTTTTAGTTCTTGTTCACCTCTACAGTGTGGTAAACACACTCAGAATTACACTTGTACTTGTCTAACCACATCTTGGACATTGTGTTCAGTTCTGGGACCCACTGATAAGTGACAGTGAACAGAAAAGGGAGAAGATGATGGTGAGGGGGCCTGGAAATTATATTTTATGAGGAAGAAAAGATGGAAAAGGCCCAAGGATGAAGTGCTCTGATAACCTTAGAGAAACCTCCCAGGGGCCTATCTCCCCTGAACTGTTCAGAGCTATGGCTCCTCTGAAAGAGTATATAATAACAATGATAACAATAACAAGAATGGCTAACATTCATATGGTGCTTATCATGTGCCAGGCATTATGCTAGTGCTTTACGATGATTAGTTCATTTGAACCTCACAATCCTGAGAGATTGGTGCCATTATTATCCCCATTCTACAGTTGAGAAAACAGAGGTAGACAGAGGCTAAATGACCTATCTAGATTCACATCTGTCTAGAGTAAGTGGATGAGGCTGTATTTGAACTCAGGCCTTCTTGACTCTAGACCCAGTGTTCTATCCACTGTACTACCCAGCTCCTCCATATTTGCTTAAGAGTCCACAGGGTAGCCCAATTACTGAGCTTGACAAATGATTAAAAAAAAAAAAAACTCCTCCCTGGAGCTCAGTCACTTTTGCTTGATCTGTCTGCTTATCTGGCTTTTGTTGGTCCTCACTCAGCCTTGGACTTGCTTCCTTCCTTGGATTCTGCTGACTTGGCCTCCAAGAACATGGAAAAAATTTTGCCTCTTGCTTCTGACCCAGACTTTGTGGGATCTGGAGAGGGGAAGGCACCTCAGAGGCTATCTAGTCCAGCCTTCTCATTTTACTGATGAAGAAACTGGCCCAGAAAGGTTAAGGTTGCTCAGGTCACAGAGGTGGTATCTGATGTGATCCCTTTTCCCAGACCCTGTACTTGATCATCTGGTAACTGATCTAGTCCTCAGACCTGCCCTCTGGCACTTTAGGACTCAAGACGGTGCCCATGTACGGCTGCTACTTCCACCTTATCTTGGCCCTTAACAGCAAGATGCTCCACTATCCTTCAGTTGGTGCCAGGGAAGGCTTCCAGCCTCATCATGTTGCTGGTCCCACCTTCCTGTCCATCTCCAGGTGCAGGGACAAGGTATAGGATGGATGCCTCATGGATTGACACAGATCATCATTTTCTTTGAATAGTCCTAGTTATGAATCTGTTTAACTGTACTCGATCTACATTGTTCCATTCATCCACAAGGATACCATGAAGACTTTATTGAAGACCCACTATTCCTATGGCATTTTTCCTGATTCATCAACCTAGTAATCCTAACCAAAAGAGAAACCAAGTTTGGTGGTCGGAGTTATTTTGAGATGGCCTCGTGATCAGTGACTGAAAACTGTCAATAATCTTTTCTAGAACAGCGTGAAGAGAAACAGACACAAGAGGTTGGTGATTCCCTCAGTTCATTCCACTGCCCTCTCTGAAAATTAGGATAACATCTGTTTGTGTCTGGCTTTTCTTCCTCTCTCCCTGATGTCTCAGGATATCCTGACAAAGAAAACAGTGCAAGTTTTTTTCAGCTCTTTGGCATAAAATTAATCTGAATCTCAAGTTCATTGAAGTTGCCAGAGTCTCTTCCAATATTCTCCTTGGGTTGTGATTTCCTAGTGCAATTATTTGTTCTCTTGCCTTTCTTTGTGTGCCAGATCACTGGCCTTGTTAGAGAAGACAGAAGCAAAATGATCTTGGCCATTCTCATTTTCTGTTGTTTATTAATATTACTCTCTCTTCCTCAAGTGGTGGGTCTGTCACTTCCTTTTTGTTGGCTTAGCATTCTTCACAAACCTCAGGTCATTAGGGACTTGCCTGACAGTCTTTTCACAGCTAATCTGGTGAAAAGAGACCTGGATGTGAGGCCAGAAAGCCTTTGGGGGAGTTAAGAGTCCCACCCTTCATTAGCTTGTGACCAAGTCATTAAACTCTCCCAGCCTGCGTCCTCACCTACAAAATAGAGATAATAATACAGAATAATGATAGGTAAATAAGATCATATTTTGAAGGCATTTTGTAACCACAAAGCCTCCTGACTAGAGGCCTTAAAGTGGAGACTGGTTGGCCATTTATTAGGAATGCTGCCAGGAGTGGGAGGTTAGCCCACTGAAGCCCTTTAACTCTGAGGTTCTGGGCCTCCATGACTTAAATGCATCACTTCTCAGCCTTTTGAACCTACGATCATGTACAGGTAGTCAGTCAGTGTGAGCTCTTGTTTTCATCACTCTTTGTCATCCTCCTTTTCCCTTTTCTACCTGTCTATTTTAAATCTGACCTCCCTGGGCAGATAAGACCGTAGTTCCATGTCAATGGAGGATGCCCCTTTCCTCCAGATTGGGGTTGTTCTTCCACAACAAATCTCTACTTTGACCAGTCTAGAGATGGATCCAGACTAGGGTGCCCCAATGTCTGGCCTTAGATCTGAGCTAGAGCCTGTGGGGCTAGGATGGAAAGAAGGAGACAAATGAGGTGGGCTAATAAATAATCACGAAATGATGATGATGATGATGGCTCCTATTTCTCTAGCACTCCAAGGTTCACAAAGCACTTGCCCTTGTGTGCTATAAATAATGCAGGTATTATCCCCATTTAGCCAGTCAGGACATTAGAACACAGAATCGACATAATTTGCCAATGAACCAGCTCTGGACACTGAAGTTTCTTCTCCCTCGGGCAATCAATTAGAGCCAGTTCCAGCCTGAAGGCAGAGATTCCCTGTTCTACACAGAGAGGCTCACCACTGGCACAGACAGCCCTCTGCTCTGTACACAGACGGCCAGGCTCACCCAGTCCCGCTCATATTCCTGGTCCTCCAGCCTCAGGCCGTTTGGCACATATTGGACTCTCTACCACCAGGAGCACCCTCAGTGCTCCTGAATTACTGGAGAACAGACCCTGGCGGCTTCCTATAGATTGCCACATCAATCTGAACTATTGAAGCTGGCATTCAGAGTTCCTCCACACTCAGCCAGACCTGTTTTTCCTCTATTCCAACTAAGCTAGCTGGCAACTCTACTTGCTCCTGCCTCCTGCTGACCCTTGATATTAACAGCAGGATGGGGCTGGTCAGAGAAGCGGGACCCCTGGCTATGGACAAACTTCAGGGACTCCACTCTCCACTCATTTTACCTCTGCCAACCAACCGTGTGTTGGTATACCAGGGTTGTCAGACCTGCCTATCCCTGACCAGGTTTATAGTGAAGTGTGCGAGGGAACAGAGAAACGAGAGGCCATCTTTAGGGCTCTGAGAAGATGGTGGTGGCTTGGGTGCAGCGCCTGGGTCTTTCCTCCTCTCTCTGGGTTCTTTCATGTGATTAACTGCTGGACCTCCAGGGCTGGCAGTAGGAGCTCATGAGGGGTGTTTCAAGTTGGACCCTGCCTTATTCCAGTCATGGCTCAGAGTCAGTGAATCCAAGAGGGGATATGAGTGGTGTTTGTGTGTCCTAAAGGTTCCTCTTGAGAGCTGTGTGGTATTTCTTTAAAAAAAAAACACACACTCAATAAGCATTTACTATGTGCCAGGTACTGTGCTAAGTGCAGGAGATATAAAGAAAACTCAAAATTAGTCTCTGCCTTGAAGGGAGCTTATGTTCTAATGGAGGCCACAATATATAAAGCACGAGGTATGCAAAGTAGAGGTGCTCCCAGATGGTACACTGAGCCTACGCCATTTCCTCCATGACTAAGTTCAAGCTCCCTTGCCTGAGAAAGATTATCTTTCAGTGGGCATCTTTGAGACTCTCTTTCATGGTCCCCCTCCCCCCAAATATTCTTCTTCCTTCACTGCAAGTCAGTGAAGGCTTCCTCCTCTATTCTTTCTCCCACTGTTCTTTCCTTCTCCTTCCTTTCTTTTTCCCTTCCTTTTTCCCATCCATCCTTTCTCCTCCTTCCCTCCTCCCTCTTGGAAAACCTTTTCTTGCTGCCTAGTTTGCTGCTTCTGCTGCTGCCTGATACTTGAAAGCTCAGTTTAACAAACCAGGGGTTCCCGAGTTGTGTGACACTGATTCCAAGTCTCTCAGAAAGAAACCTAAAGACAGCAGAGAGTGTACAAGGGGGTGATGAAATGAGGGCTGTGGAGTTAGGGCAAAAACAGTAGAGCCTGCTCAGAGATTGGGGAGGAAGTTACAGAGGTAGGATTCTATAGGGGACAAGAGTGTACTGTAGAACAGAGCAGAAAAGGTTGACAGAAGACTTTGAGGGAAGGTACAAGGATCGTAGTCACCACAAGGAGGACCCTCTCTCTTTACCCTCTCCCCACAGTGGCACCTTGGGACAGAGCCCTGTAGTTATGGCTCAGGGGAACTGGTGCTGATTCTGGGGCTCATGCCCATTCAGTGGCGGGTATGTCAGCTTTCCAATCTCTTGGTGCCCAGCGACACGGGAACTCACCTGCAGGCTGTGACACAAAGCATGGAACTGTTGCTGGTTTGTCTCTAGCTCATCCCAGTCCAGCTGCCAACAACTTGTTGGCCTGATGATGAATGGGAGTCCATACGTCACTGACTCGCAGACCCCACTGGATTTTAGAGCCCTGGGACAAGATGAGAGCAGGGACAGAAGGAACATTCTGTGGTATTCAAGCCTATCCCAACTGGGCTCAAATCCAAGCAGTCAGTCACCACACAAGGGCTCAGGCCGGGCTCCAAAGTGAGAACCACCCTCTCAGGCACACCCTGCACAACCCTGCTGAGGATGCCCACCCCGTGCCCCTTAGCAGCAATCCTACTGGCAACAACATTTCTCAAATACAAACACAATAAACACTTATTAAGTGCAGCGATGGGTGCTGGAGGAATTAGCCAGTCTAAATAAGTGCTCACTGGCATCAAGAGGCTTCTGGCTGACCCAGGTACTTTGCTACACATCAAGGACACAAGACAAAAGCAAAACCAGCCCTTGGCATCAAGGAGCCTCAGGTCTACCTGGGAAGACAGCACATATATACATAAATATGTACAGAATAAATATGGGATGATTTTGGGAAGTGGGAAAAACTAGCATTTTGGGGAGGGAGATCAGGAAGAACCTCATGCAGAAAGTAGGGCTTGAACTCAGGTCTAAGGAAAACCAGGGATTCTAAGAATTGAAGGAGAGGTGGGAGTGTGTTCCAGGTAAGTACAAGGACCTGGAGATGGACAGTGCAATGGCAGAGTAAAAGGTTCTGAGTATGTGGAGGGAAGCATGATTTCTGACTGGCTAAGAGACTTCTGAGGCCCTGATGCCGAGTGTGGAGAGACTCAGGAGAGAAAGGGGGAGACGAGGGCCTTTGAGGGATAGGTGTGAAAGGCAAGGCCTGCATTTGTGAATGATGGATGGGACCTCCCTAGAGCTGCAAGTCTCGCTTCAACATGCCTCTTGATTCCCCGCACATGGAGCCCAGAGACCACCGGTAAGATGGCTCTCCTTGGCTGAGCTGAAATTTTATTTGACTTCTGAGTCAAAAAGTACTTAGAATTTCAACTCAACCAAGAAGAGAACAATGTTACCAGCGAAGTCAGTTCTTAGCAGTTTCAGGTTGTATGTGCTAGGAATTGAGGGACACACAGTGGACAGAGGCCTAGACCTGAAGTTAGGAAGATGGAAGTTAAAATCTGGTTTTGTACTTATTAGCCATGGGAAAGTCTGGGCAAGCCACTTACCCTTTCTCAGTCTCATCTGTAAAATGGGGATAATCCCAAGATTGTTGTGATGGCAAAATGAGATATTTGTAAAATGTTTTGCAACCCTGAAGAACTATATAAATTCTATGATTATGATTGTTGTTGTTATCACTACACTAACCTCTTTAGTTATCACTACACTAACCACTGAGCTGGGTGGCTCAGTGGATTGAGAGCCAGGCCTAGAGACTGGAGGTCCTAGGTTCAAGTCCGGCCTCGGACACTTCCAGTTGTGTGACCTTGGGCAAGTCACTTGACCCCTAATGCCCACCCTTACCACTCCTGGGCCAAGGACGGTCCCTAGCCCGGATGAAAAAGGAGGAGGGTTGGGCGTGGGGCTAGCAACCCCACCTTGTAAAAACTACATCTGCTAAAGAAACTGCAACCTAAAGTAGGGGCAGCTGGGCTAGCTCAGTGGATTGAGAGCCAGGCCTAGAGACGAAAGGTCCTAGGTTCAAATCCGGGCTCAGACACTTCCCAGCTGGGTGACCCTGAGCGACTGTGTGACCCATTGCCTACTGGTTGTGGCCCTATGCTCCTAGAATGGAGTCCCAGGATAAAAAAAAAACAAAACAAAAACCTCTTTAACTTCCCCGATTTTTATTTCACTGTTTGTTCTAATAAATATGATTGCTTGTTGTCTTATTGTCCTTTGTATAACTGGCATTTGTAGGACGAAGCCAAGTTGGCAGAGAGTGAGCTATGACCTACTAGGCCAAGGAGGGACTGCTTCCTTCTCAGAGTTACCGAGGTAATTCCAGACTCCTAGAAGAGCATTATACCCATAGACTTAATATGCAAGGCGGGGAGGGGGGGGGAGAGAGACAACAAGAATCATATAACGATAGAAAAAATAGAAAAAAATATTCAAGGTGTTGTAGATATAATTCTAGCTCAATACCCTCCTTGGAGATGGACAATGAAGAAGTTAGCATGCATCCATGGCTCTGTTGGGTCTTGCAGATCCTCCCCTACTAGTTACTGGTTCTCCTCTTCCTCTTTTCCACAATGGTGGAAACTGGAGGGTCTCTTGGAGAAGCAGAATGGGGCTTTCTAGAGCCCAGAACTTATCTGTAGATATATCTATGGCCGACATAGGTCAGCCATTCTATATTAAGAAGTCCATCCAGGAGAACATTGTACACAGAGACTGACACACTGTGGTACAATAGAACATAACGGACTTCTCTACTAGCAGCAATGTAAGGATCCAGAGCAAGGATGAGGGACTTATGAGAAAGAAAACTAGCCACATTCAGAGGAAGAACTGTGGGAGGAGAAACACAGAAAAGAAACCACTGCTTGAACACATGGGCTGATGGGGATATTATTGGGGATGTAGACACTAAACAATAACTCTAGTCCAACTATCAATAATATGGAATTAGGTCTTAATCAATGATATATGCAAAACCCAGAGGAATTGTGCATCAGCTACAGGAGGTGGGAGGGGTTGGGGGAGAGGGAAAGAACATGAAATATGTAACTATGGGAAAATATTAAAAAAAATCCATCCATCTTTCTCTATTACACTACAAAAGGTTCTATCTCAAGTGCCCAAGCAGAGGACTCCTGAACTCCCTCAGTTCCTTTACAGCAGATTCTGCTTGCCCAGAATTCAACTCACACAAAAATTTAAGGAAACAAAGTTACTGAACAAAGCGAGTATAATGGGGGTTTGGAGAGCTCCCCAAATGGCGCCATCCATGTGGTACACAGTGCCCTGCTCTGTATAAATTTGTAATCTGAGGGTAGGAAGGACAAGTACACAAATAACCATGATTCAAGGGAAAATATAGTAAAAGTGTTTTCAACAAAATGCTCTGAGGAATGTGAGGAGAGAGGGATCACTTCCATCTCAGGGTAGTCAAAGACAGGAAGTAGAACCTAAGCTGGGCCTTGAAGAAAGTGGAGTCAGGTAGGAAAGAGCTCCCTGCAGGAACTGGGCACAGCATGAGCAAACGAGAGGGATGGAATCGAGGAAAGTCATCCAGTTTGATTGGAACAGAAGACCACATACTAAGGTGGGTAAAATGAGAAGAGGCTGGAAAGGTGGGTTTGTGCCAGATTATGGAGAGGCCTGAATGACAGTCAGAAATGGATACTTTGTGTAATGGGCAATGGAAATCTGTAGAATAATACAAGTAATATGGAAAAGATGAGATGATCATAAAAGCTGACATTTATAGAGGACTTTAGGATTTGCAGAGTACTTTGGGTACATCATTTCCCTTGATGTGACACTAAGTCCCTGGAGGTTTCTGAGTAGACGAGTGATAAGTGATGCCAGTGGTTGGGAAGATTACGCAGGCTGCATGTGTTTGGTGATGGTAGTAGTCCTAAAATGACATCATGGAAGGAGATACTCCTCCAGGGAGAATCTGCAGACACCACAGCCCGAGGATATATGGACAGTTACCCCTCCCTCCTCTCCTCCTCCTCCTTCCTGCCTCCCCTCCTTCTCCCTTAAGCACTTCCCAGATCTAGAAGTCAGGCCAGTGATCAATGACTATTTCTCAGAGTAAACCTAAGGGGAAGAAATGCAAAGGGAAGTGATAGGGGAGAATTCTCAATGCTGCCATCATGGCTAGTGGGGCCATTTAATGTCCAATGTTGGAGTTGTTTCTTGACTCTTCCTCCTCCTTTTCCCCATAATTTGCAGTTCCTTTCATTCTAACAATTCACTGGGTCATAAGGTCATAGATTTGGTTCTGGAAGGAGGCTCAGAGAGAAGTGATTTGTCGAAGCACACACAGCCAATAAGTAACAGAGCTGCAGCTCTCCTACTTATCCCTTCTCTATCATTCCCATTTCTCCTGATCTAATCCAGATCCTGTTATCCTGCTTGAATTAATAGTTTTAGAGGCAGTCAAGAGTTTCTGCTTTTCTAGAAGAAATTCTTCCTACAATCAAAACAAGAATAATAAATAGTTATTTAAAGGGCATGGTCATGAATATAAATGAACTTGCTTCTTCCCCCCACCTTTGCACTTCTCACCCTAACCAGCTACACAGAAATATCTTCTCTGGAAAACCTCTAGGCCATTAAAGGACATTAAAGGACTCCTGAGGAGACAGGAGAGAAATAGAAGCAACTTGAAATGGGGTAGAAAATTCCCTCATTTCACCAGCATTATAGGATTTAGGAACTGGAAGAGAATTTAGGGATCAACTTGAACAATCTCCTAATTTTAAAAATGAGGAAACTGAGGTCCTGATTTGCTTAAAGTCACATAGGTAGTAAGTGGTAAAGATCCAGTGCTCCTTCTACCCATTTTAAGCAAGTTTCCTTCAGGTGTAGTCTATCTCCCCCCTGATCCTCACTCCCGCTCCCACTCCCCACCTGGTTTCTGTCTAAACTTCAGCTCTAGTTATTTTTCTAGCCTTCTCCCCGCTTTTGGGGCCCCTGGAATCTTTCCATTCATTTGATGCAGGGGTACTGCTTTCCACAGCCCCCCTTTGGCCTTGGCTCACTTTGTTTCTTCTCAGTTCCTGTGCATGGACTGAGGGCTCTATTCCTAATTCTCAGGCTGGCAGCCAAGAGATCTGCCCAGAGGTCTTTGGCCTATTTGAGGATTTAACTGGGAAAAAAAAAAGGACAATGAAGAATCATGAGTCTGCACGGACGGGGGCTAAGGATCCAGGGAAACTCTGGTACCTTACTTGATTACTTGGAGTCTGTAACATGATGCTGTTGATTGGGGGGCCATCTGGTAGAATGAGCTGAAGTCTCCTCGGGGGTTGTCTGCTGTCAGGGTGCTCTCTGCTGTGCCAGGGAGGAGGGCAGGGTTAAGAAGCCTCTCCTGAAGATCACATTTCAGACACACTGCAATAAAAAAGGCACCAGAGGGAAGGCTTGTGGGTCACAGCCTCCCTCAGGGCATGCAATTAGGAGACATTAACTGCCACCCATTCCTCTTAAAGTTCAAAGAGCACAAAAGCTGAGGGTTGGGCAGCAGGTTGGTGAGGGAGAGGAGCAGCACTGGCTGCCCAAAGGCAGGCCTCCTTTGGGAGGAAGTGGAGGGTTGTGTGACCCATTGCAGCTAGGGTGTACTTGCTCTCCTGGGTTTAACAGCACGTTCACTTTGATGGGTAATGAGCTGGCACAGTGGGAGCCCTGTATTGCTTTGGCACTTGTGTGAGTGATCTGGCTTTTTAATCTGTCTGTGGGGAATGTATGTCTTCTGGGTGAGAGGAAGCCAACACCACAACCTGCAGTGGGGCCTTTTGCCAATTAGTCAGAACTTTCCTCGTATAGCTGCCTGGGACCGAGTTCCTGCATGACACCAGAAACGGGAAGGCCTGGAAAGCAGAAGCCTCGGAACCAGCCTACTTGAGGATTGCCAAGGCCTTCCTGTGGGCTCTTCCTGGGACAAAGAAGGGAGAAAAGGGCCCAGAAATGCTTTATTTTTAAACTGTCCCTGGCTAGAAAGGCTCTCTGCCCACAATATGCCCAGGAATGAAAAGCCCTTAGGACTGACCAAAAGGGAAGACCCAAAAGAAAGAGGTATTGCTATGCTCCTCTCCTGAGCACTGGGTTGTGCTCTACTATGGTCTTACTCTTTTTTCCCTCCATTTAAAAAAGCATCATGATAAAAAGAAACTATTAGTAATTTTTTGTTTGAACACATCATACCACTTTCCCTGACTCCAAACATCTAATTGTACACGCCACAATCAGTAAAGCAAAATGTTAAAAAAGTAATTAAGATTGATAGGACATGCAACTTTATATGAATAGTTTTGACTGTTAAAATGAAGAATGGGTGCACATAAACTACCCACACTGATCCATGTTTTTATCTGAATTCTATTGGTCTTTAAAATAATCATTAAGAGGGGGCAGCTGGGTAGCTCAGTGGATTAAGAGCCAGGCCTAGAGATGGGAGGTCCTGGGTTCAAATTTGATTTCAGACACTTCCCAGCTGTGTGACTCTGGCCAAGTCACTTGACCCCCATTGCCTAGCCCTTACCACTCTTCTGCCTTAGAGCCAATACACAGTTTTGACTCCAAGACTGAAGGTAAGGGTTTAAAAAAAAATCATTAAGAATAATACAGAAATAAGTATCAAATGATAATATTTGTACAACCCAGTGGAATTGCTTGTTGGCTCTGGGAGGGGGGAGGGAAGAGAAGAGGGAAAGAATATGAATCATATAAATCTGGAAAAATATTTAAAAAATAAATCAAAATAAAAAAGTAATGGAAAATCAACATACACAATAAAATAAAATAATCATTTACATAGTTGTAGTTGTCATGTCTATTTTCCTTTGATTCTGCTTTGATCGTGTTGTGTTGCTGTATATAATTCTTCCCATATTTCTTTGAATTTTTCATCTTCTGCTACTCCTTCTGATGTGGTGATATTTTTATACTTATATACCACAATATGTTCAGTCATTTCTCAATCACTAGATACACAGTTTATTTCCAATTTTTGGCTACATTTGTAAACAGCACTATTATAAATAGCTTTTTGCAGATACATTATTTTCTTTGTTGTCCATAACCTCCCTGGGGATAAAAACCCAATATTGGTATCATGAGCATAAAGATTATGAAGAATTTTCTAACTTTTCTTGCCAGGATGGTTAGATATATTCATTGCTCTACAAACAAATTAGTATGGCCTGGGAGCACTACACATCACCACCAACACTGATTATTTTTGTCTTTTACTATTTTTGCTTATCTGATGAAGCAAAAGGCTATTGGCGGTTTTAATGTTCATTCTTGACCATTTATGACTCTGAGCACTATTTTGGATCATTGTTGATGACATCCCTTTTTTTTTTTTTTTTTAAAGAAACTACTTGAGTTCTCAATTCTGGAAATTTCCTTATTCTCCAGCCACACAGGAAAGCATAGGAACTGAAGGGTTAGAATTGAATTTCCAGGAGCATCTGCCAGTGGGTCTTTTAAAAACAGTCACTTCTTTTAATTACTCCTGGTGAGTGGGAGAGAAATGAAATGCAGACAATATGCTTACTGTATGGTACTAGGTGGGGGAGACACTATTATATTATGGGTACTTTGAGAAAATAATTGGTAGGCCCTGGATATGATGAACACTGAATCCCATCACAAAACAATGGAATTGATAATACTTTAATAGACAGGACAGGAATTATTACTGATGTGGGAGCCATCCTTGAATGGGTTTGTCTGTGCACAGGCAGACTGCCAACTTGTTAGAGCAAAGATTCCAAATAGTAAAAAGCTAGAAGAATAATGAGAAAAAGATATGGCACACAATTGAAACAAATTAATCTTGAACTATTTATCCAAGTAAATTATAGTAAAGTGTGTAATAGAGAGAAGAAATTGCATTAATATGTATTATAATACTTTAATAGAGAAATTTAACCAATGAAAATCAATTGTCATAACAAGGAGACCAAAAGAGCTTTAAAAGCATTTTGGTCAACATCTGACTTGTTTTTCAAGTTGAGAGAGATGGAACTCAAAGTTTAACACCTATTTTATATGTATATATAAAAATATAATATTTGCAAAATTTTATGAAGAAGGATGCTGGTTAATTAAGAAAAACACTGCTTCATAAAGCAGAGAAAAAGTAAAGCAGTTTTACAGCAAGTTTGGCAAGAGAACAAACTATATCTGGAGGGTATTTAATGATGCCTATGGAAGAAGGCAACAAGTAGAAGAAAAAACTGAAAAGATCTGCAAAGATTTTTATAACGAACCATTTTCACCATTGAAGACAGTAGAGTCAATGCACTTTGACTCTAACATCCCAGTCTTGGATTAGAGATTTATAATGGGTTACAGATGAAGTAAAAATGGCACTAGAGAGAAAGCTATACCGGACTAAGTGTACAACGAGGAGATTCAGACTGGCGGTGACACAGTTGGGAAGACATTTAGGAAGTGATTCACAAACTATCTGAAGGAGAGGAATATATCAAAGCCATGGAAGAAATGTCAGATCTTGTTAATAGCAAATAAAGATAACATCAGTGGTTACTCACCTAGAGAAATACTTTCCTGTCTATAAAAAAATGTTTAGGAGATTTATCTATATGTGAGGATATCCTCCTTAAGGGTAAAAGAAAGGGAACTGACAGTTTTTCACAAATCATATTCTGTAAGAGTGCAGCATTATCACACAATTGCCTGGAAGGTATAATAATATAAGATTCCACTGTGATTATTGTTATCATTATGGCAAAACATTTAATTTGTAGACAAAAATACCATCTTGAAGGTAATTTCTCAACTAGGAGGTTACCACCTCTCTACACACTAAAAGGGTTTCCCTGTTTTCTTCCAGATGCTTCTGTTTGCAGAAGGCAGAATCTTGGAAGAGTACTGTAACCATTTAAAAGAGTTTGGTCTGATTATGTAGGCCAGACCAAAAAGATGAAGAATGACTACTGACTAGATTTTGACATTCAAGGGGATCTGAAGCAGACAGTTTATCCATCAGGGTGTATCTGGGACAGAAAGTACACATTGAAAATGAATTAGGTACAGAATTAAAAAAGAAGAGACCATTCTGGATGGACTTTGGACACAGTGTCTGGCACTTAGTAAGCCCTTAATAAGTATTTATTGATTGAATGATTCAGGGCATTGAGAATTCCTTTAATGGCTCCAAGCTTCTTGGAAACAAAGGTCCATTTCAAAAAATAGCAATATTCTACCAATGTTGTTGAATAGCTCTAAGACATGGTATGTAACAGTTTTCTAAAGAACTTAAAATGATTATCATACAGAGCTCTAGTTGTGGAGAGAAGCAGAGAGGGTATGAAAAGACTGCAACATAATCAATAAGGAAATCTGAAGAATAAGAGCCATCGGCATCCTCTGATATCAAAAAAAAGCAAAGAAGGCCTGGAGCAGGTGGGTGGACTCTCTCTGACAAATTTATGGGAAGACGTGGACAAGAGTTGCCCAGGATGGTTACCCATGAATGGCACTGAGATCTGCATCACTGGAGGGAATACCCAAGTTGATGAGATGGCATTATCCACATGAATAGTTAACTATATGATGTACGATGCTAGTCTAAATGATTTTCCTGACAGTTTGGTTTTTCAATTTTCCCAGCAGTTCTTGAATATGTCTCTTTTCCTAGTATACTTTATAGTCTTGGGCTTATTAAAAAGTAGGCTGCCCAGGCATTTCCTTTCAAGTCTTGTTTTATTTCCATTCAGTTTTTGTATTTAATACCAAAATCTTGATAATTACTACTTTAATGTGAGATCATACTCTTCATTCCTACTTTTGCTTTCCTAGATATTTCTGACCATTTACTATTCCATATAGCCTCTGTTATTATTTTATTTAATTCTTTAAAGTTAATTCTTTGTTTAACTATATAATTCTACTAGATAATTCTATTTTGGCAATTTGAAAGGTATAGTGACAAATCCACAAATTACCCTGGGCAGTACCATCATTCTGCAAATCAGAACACTGAATAATCAAGTACCTCTCTACTCTCTGAAGTCTTTCTTAAGTTGTGTTAAAAACTGTTTTATAGTCATATTATGGTTAACAACTGAACAGAAGGGACAGGCATGGCTGGTTTCCCATCTGTATTGCTGCAAGCAACGTCACATTACTGAAGTAACAGATCTGAGTATATAAGTTGCATTTATATATGTATAGGTTAGCAAAGATATTTACTTTATATTTTATTGTTATTTGAAATTACATTCCTTCTTCCATCTAATTTTCCTAGTTTTTGTTAGTAATACATAGAAATGCTATTTTTTTTGTGTGTTTTGTATTTTGCTACTTTACTAAGGTTACTGCCTATTCATATCCATTTACCCATCTAAGGAATGACTCTTTTTCTTGTAATTTTGGCTCAGTTCCCTGTATATCTTAGAAATGAGAAGTTTATTAGAAAAACTTGTTGCAGAGATTTTTACCCACTTTTCCTCTAATTTTAGCTGCATTGGTTTTGTTTGTGCAAAAACTTTTAAACTTTATGTCTCTTCTTTGGTCTTGAACTCTCCCTATTTATAGATCTAATAGGTAATTTTTTCCATTTCACTAAATTGTTTATGATGTTGCCCTTTATGTCTACATCATGTAAAAAGGGTATCTAGTTTTATGACCTCGTTTTATTTATTTTTTTATTTTAAAATATTTTTCCATGTTTCCATGATTCATTTTCTTTCCCTCCCTCCTCCCAGAGCTGACAAGCAATTCCACTGGGTTGTACAAATATATAACCTAGTTTTAATCAAACTCCACTTCATTCCCTTCTCCTCTGGCTCACACTGAAGCCAGATCCTGAGATTCTCCTTTTACTGATTTAGTCTTCAAAAATTATTTTTCGTTTATTTTCCCTAGGTATATCATAGAAGAATGTGGTTTAAGAATCACTTTCACTCCCCTGCTCACTACCTGTTTGTTTGAGTAATCTTTATTTGTGGCATTTAATTTCAAGAAGTATTATTTAATTTCACCCAGCCCTTTTCTTTTAGTCTTCCTAATGCTGTAATTCTTTTTGAGGGATTCCTTCCTTAAATTTCTAGCCTTTATTTTTTCAAAGACCTTTATGCCAGTTTTGATTTAAAAGTTACAAAACTACTTATTTAGTTCTATAAGAATGCCAATACTTCTTCACATTCAATTTCAGATTATTTTGTTTAAATTTCATCTGCTTTGTCAATTTTTATGTCAAAGCTTCTGCCCAGCTCAGGAAATAACTAAAGTTTATGATATTACGAAAGAATTGTCCTTCCCCATGTTGGAATACCCTTAGTTTTCCAGGATTATTAATCTTAGGATATATAGACTGATCTCTCTTGCTTTTCAGCGTATCACATTCTGGCCTCTTCTTTCATTTCCTGTCTTTACGTCATTTGAATTGGTGCTTGCTAATTTGTAGATTGCTTCCTCTTGGCTCCTTTCAAGATTGTGATTTTCTTCTTGATTGTGAAGCTCTGAAGTCTGTAACTATATTTCTGTTAAACTTAGGGCTCCTCTCTGTGGGCAGCCTATGGATACTAATCTATTGATTCTCTAAATTCTGTTTGCAGTACTTCTAGGCAATTCCCTCATATCACATTCAGACTGTTAGTTTCTATGTATTTTTCTGAAAGACTCAATAATTCTCAGATGTTTCCTCTGTTGGTTTGATCTGGAGAGACCGATAAGTCTCCTTGATTTATTTTTGTTATGAAAGGAAATTAAGGTTTCATTTTGGCCAGAAGATGGAATGAATATTTGTGGAAAAGGTAGATAAAATGGAAAAATTTGCTAATAACAGAATGGTACATGGTAAAAAAAAGTGAGCAGAGTAGGATAGGCAGGGGAGATTAGTTCAAGTTTTTCTTTCTGTTGTATGTAACATTTTATCATTTGGCATTAGAAATAGTTCCATCTCTTTTTTGTTCTTCATTTTCTTCTGAACATAGTTTAATGTTTTTGCATCGTCAATATTAAAAAATTTTATTTTTTGCAGCCTAAATTCATTCTAGGTTTTAGTCTTTTTGACAGTCCTCTTATAGGTCCATACCATTTCTTTTTTTTCATCCTTTGATTTTTGTCTTTTTTTTTTTTTAAACTCTTACCTGTTTCAGAATTGAGAAGTGACTTGCCCAGAATCACACAGCTAGGAAATGTCTGAGACCACATTTGAACCCAGTCCCTTCCATCTCCAAGTCTGGCTCTCTAACCACTGTGCCACCTAGCTGCCCCTATACATGTACTTAACATTTTTTTTAATTATTTAAAAAAACCACACCTTCTGTTTTAAATTTAATTCTGTGTATTGGTTCTAAGGCAGAAGAGTCGAAAGGGCTAGGCAATGGGGGTTAAGTGACTTGCCCAGGGTCACACAGCTAGGAAGTATCTGAGGCCACATTTGAATTCAGGACCTCCTGTCTCTAAATCCACTGAGTCATCTAGCTGCCTCCGTACATGTATTTCTAAATGAGCCAAATAACTTTTTGTGAATCTGTATCTTTATTTTTAGATAACTTTCCCCTCATCTGTGACTGTGGATGGAAAAGGACCAAAAGTGTGATTCATGGGTGCAGAGGTCTTCCAGGGAGCAAACTCCCTTCCCCAATGCAGAGAGAGACTTCTTCTCTGAATATCTTAGAGCTTAAGTGACTGGGTTAGAGTCACACGACTGATAAGGAGGTCATCAATGCCTTCCTGATTTCCAAAGGTGACCCTCACCACTGTACCATGCTATCTCTACAATTCATGATTTTATAATTAGAATTTTGTTTGAAGAGCCTCATCTTTCCCAGGGCCTTTCCTTTGAGAGTCTCTGGCCACGGGATCTCATCTTCTTTCTGAACTCTGAAATCTGCCCTCTTAAAATTCAAGGAGCAAATTGAACAATATACAGGATTCCCTTTTCAGGCAATTAATTATTAATTCTAAGATGACATTGTTGTTTCCTTTTTCCCAAATTCTTGTGTTGCACTTCGTAGGTCCCAGGCCAGTGGGGTGTTTGAAATGACTGAAATCAGCCCCAGGGAATAAGGGGGAACAGGGACCAGGCTGCCATGGGGGAAAGTCCAGGCATCTGAAGTAGGGAATTATAGGCAGGGTTCCAGGCCCAAAGCAGGCAGTGGTCAGGGAGGAAAGTACCCAAAGCAAGCAGGCAACACTCAGCACAAGGTAATGTTTTGCTTCATGTTCTGCAGTCCTTGTGGCAGGCAGCCCTGAAGAGTTCTTGTCATTTCTATATCACTAACTTCCTTGTTGGTCAGAATGAAGTCCAGAGAAGTAGTTCCCTTTGCTGCTTCCTCTCTCTGCTGAAACTTGAAGTTGTCAGCAAGGCGAGTCCAGACTTCCTCAGATGATCTGCTTTTTGCAGAAATTCTCCATCGTGCTTCAGTGCCACAGTACACAGAGGCCCTTCACTAGAGCTAGACCCCCCTCTAGATTCCACAAACCATCCCTACGTTTGTGTCACATTCTAGCAGCTGGAAATCATCATGCATTACATCATCCCTCTGCGTCCCCAGGACCATACGGACTGATACTCATAATGGTGCTTCTGAAGCCCCATCAGATTGTGATCCATATTGTAAATAAAAAAATGAAATTATGGTCAACATGGTGCAATTAATTATTATAATGACTATTTCATTGTATATGAATACTCATTTATATGGCATTTTATGATCTATAAAGTACCTTCCCTATATTATCCCATTCTTTGATTATTTTTTTTCCTAAATCTTTTTAAATCATTAAGCCAGTTAGGTGACATATAGCAATTCTACTAATAGTCACAACACAATGGAGTCTCCCATCTCCAACCATGCCAGTAGACACGGAATCTGCTCTGCTATCCTGTTACACGTCTACCCTCATCCCATGGGAGCCTTTCCTGTGTCTGGACTGGGGTTACCGTACTTGGTTCCGAGCTGGCGCTGGAGAAGCTGCTGAAACACGGCGAAGGAAGAAGGAGATGGAGATGCTCTTGGTCCGTCCCACTGTCTTGCAGCCAAGCTTTGAAGAAAATCTCTATACTTACGGTGTCATTTTCTATGATCTGAAGATCAATGTCAGTTCCCAGGATGGAACATTCTGTAACACAGAAAAAATTTCCAAGTTCATCTAAGTCTCTCACAAAAGGTAACAGAAAACACTGAAATCTAAACTTTGATCAAGTATGTGACTTAAGGGGACAAATGATCATTTTTTATTTGTGAAGCTTTCCATATCCAACAACTAATCAACATATCTTCTGCCAAGACCTACTAAATACCCCAGTAGCAAGAAAAATTTCAGCAAGTAAATCAACAAGCATTTATTAAGTTGTCTTGTTAGTTCCTCATTGTAAGGGAGGAATCCAGGGGTGGGTATATTAAAAAAGGATTCTGATATTAAAAAAAAAAAGGTATTGGTCAGGAAAAAAATTAGGGAAAAATCAATCTAGTGAGCATTTAATTTGTTCTAGATATTATGGAGGGCTGCAAAAGAGGAAAAGATAATGTCTCTTTCATTAAAAAGCCTTACAATCTAATTGGGAATAAGATATGAGAGTTTATAATTAAATGCTACAAATTACAAACAATGTAGGAAATGCTAGAAGTGGTACAACAGATGATGAGAGGACATTTCATGCATAAGACAATGGTACAGTCATTCTTTCACTTAAGGACCTACTATGAATAAAGAACTATGCTAGGTACTGAAAGGGATAAAAAGAATGTTAAAATATGAATTCTGTCTTCAAGGGGAATAAGCATCTCTTATGTGCCAGGCACTGTGCTAAGCACCAGCCTCTACCTCCACTCTCACTTCTTCTCTGCTTTTTAAAAATTCATTACTCATCTTTTTTTTTTCTTTCACTTCTGTCTGATTAATTCAAATCCCCAGTCTTCAGTGAACTATATCCTATGACATGGAAAGAAGTGGCAGATATACTTGCTGAGTCACTGTTAGCTTTTATCTCCCCTCCCCACCTTTTTCATCATCATACAAAAAACACTTTCATACTGGTCATTGTTGTAAGTAGCTTTTATTGTTGAAAGATTATAGACAAAGTGAGAGGTGTGGCAGACCTAGAGAAGGGCAAAATTTATCTTGATTAAATAAAAATTAGAAAGTTGAGGTTATAACCTATAAGCCTATGAATCTGACTTGTATTCCTGGCAAAATCTCAGAATGTATTCACTTAAAAATTTTTTTAAAATTAACTTTAATATTTTAGTTAACTGGTATTTATTTTCTCTCTCCCATGCAACTTCAATTAGAAAAAGAAAATCCTTGTAATGATATGCATCATCCAGCAAAACAAATCCTGCACGTTTGTGTCCCAAAAATATATCTTTATCTCTACATCTCATTCTGCGTATCTTAACTCCATCACCTCTTTATCCCGAGGTGAGCAGCATAGGCCGTTGTTGGTCCTTTGGAATCATATCTGATCGTTTCACTGGATTCTTAAGCCTTTCAAAGTAGTCTGTCTTTACTATGTCGCTGTTATTGTTCTGTTTCTGTTTCTTTCCCTCTGCATCAGTTTCTATAAGTCTTTCCAGGTTTCTCTGAACCTTAACTGTTAGCTATTTCTAATGGCACATTGGTATTCCATCACATTCATATACCATAATTTGTGCAGCCGTACAATTGATGGCCACCCTCTTAGTTTCTACTTCTTTGCATTTAAAAAAATGAGCTACTATAACTATTTTTGCACACATGGGTCCTTTTCTTCTTCTTTTGGTCTCTTTGTGATATATACCCAGGAGTGGTATTTCTAGGTCAAAAGATATGGACAGCTTAATAACTTTTTGGGCATAGTTTCAAAGTCCTTTCCAGAATGATTGTATCAATTCACAGCTCTGATAACAGTCATTAATGTTCCTGTTTTCCCATAATCCCTTCAGTAGCTGCCATTTTTCCTTTTATTCCTCCCACCTTGGTCACTTCCAATCTGTGAGACAGATTTAAGAGAGACCATCAGAGTTACTTTAATTTATACTTTTCTAATGATCAATGACTTGTAAGTTTCTTTATATGAGTACTGGAAATTTGAATTTCTTTTCTTCACATCCTTTGACCATTGTCCAATTAGAGGAAGGTTTCTTATTCTTTTAAATTTGAATTGCATCCTTATAGATCTTGAACCGACTGGCAGAATGTATCTGTAAAAGGATGACTAGCAAACATGTAGAAAAGGAAGCAGTGATCACACAAAAAAAATCTATAATTACTTTATCCAAAAAGGTCATGTTAGACTAAGTTTATCTTTTCTAGGAAGATGAAATTGAATAGAAATAAATATAAGGTCTCAAAGTTGGGTTCTAAACATCAATTCCATCGATCTGTACGAGGGCTCCTTCCATCAGATATCTCTTTGGACTCTCTGCATAACCCTCATTAAGTAAATATGGCTCAGGGTCCATTCCTCCATAATCCAGCCTAGACCCTAAACGAGTTCTTCAGCCCTGAGTAAATACGGTGACTATTCATAGCCGGGCAGTATTTTCCAACACAAGTTACTGCTACAGAGTTTTCAATGATTCCTTAAAGGATACAACGTCACTGAGCACACAATAAACTTCTGGTACTGGAGAACGACCATCAAACTGTAGCCTAGACTGAGGAACAAAGTGGACAACCTCCCTGCTGCCACTAGAAACAACTTAAATAATGTCTTTTAGTATCAATGTAGCCACGATTATGAGTGAAAGTCTACCGGGCAGGCCTTTCAATCACTGTGAATCACGAGCTGTCAGCTTCCTGCATTCCTCCACGGTTTCATCTTTGGGTCCTCCATCTACTTCCAGATGGAGATGGGAGGATTTGGGGCAAACGTCCAGTCCAGGGCAGGATCCAGACCGAGGGTGCTCGCTGGCATGGAGGTTCAAGCTCCCAAGAAGGAAAAGCTTGAAGGCTCTAAAAGGGAGTCCAGGGAAAGCGATAATGTACTGAAAGGGAATTTCATGTGGGCTTCACGAAGAAGGTTGATGGGGGAAAGGAGTCTTGGCAGCTCTGAGTTACCCCTTTGCCATGTCAGATGCTCTAAGCTTGTGCTGACTATCCTTTGGGCTCTGCAAGAACTTGAGGGAGCATTCCAGACTTTTGGTGAGGAGGGGGGAGGGATATTTTGCACCAACTGTTCTTACTATTCTACCTTGGTAAATAGCCATTAAAAAAACCAAACCCTTACCATCTGTCTCAGAATCAGTTCTGTGTTTTGGTTCAAAGGTCAGGTGACTTGCCCAGAGTCACACAGCTAGGAAATGTCTGTGCCTAGAGTTGAACCCATATCCTCTCATCTCTTATCTACAGAACCACCTAGCTGCCCCATAGCCATTTTTTAAAAAAGCTAACTAAGTCTAACTAACTAACTGATAATCAATGAGAAAATTGTACCAGAGGAGGGTTTATGACCTATAATACTAGAAAATACCTCCAATTCCTCCCTAGAATTCGGAGGGGAGCAGTATCCAGTGGCCTTCTAGGCACCCAACCTGTCTGTGCAAGGACAATGAGCCTGTCAGAGCTTGTGCCTCACAAGGAACAGAAAAAAGAGGCATTCAGATAAAACCCCAGATCTTCACTATATCCAGCTTGCTCCTAAAAGTTTATAATAAATTCAATATTTAAGTTTCCAAATTGTCCTCATCTGCATTGCCCTCTGACTCCTGCTCTCTTGGATGCATTCTTTCAAAGGCTTCCGTTGACATTCTTTTCTTTACTTCATTTTTGGCAACAACTATCTATAGCTCTACCCCATCCCCCTTCAGTTCCTCTGTAACAAATAAACACAGCCAAGCAAAACTAATTCACATATTTATTTGCCTTGCCTCCTTCAGCATCACTGGTCCATCACTTTTTTGCCTGGAAGTGGCAGTCCTCTATCATGGCTGGCTATTACACTGATCAGAGCTCTCAAGTCTCTCAAAGTTGCTTTTTTAAAAAATGTTGTCGTCATTGTATAAATTATCCTCCTACTTCTCATTTTACTCTGCATCAGCTCTAAGCTCCACCAAGAGGGCATTAGTATGCCTCTCCTCCCAGATCTCTTCTGGTAGTTGTAATTTTCCTTTTGGGTCATCTTTGTCAATCTGATCAGGGTTGTTTTAATGTGCATTTATCTTATTATCAGCTATCTGAAGTATTTTTTTTCATATGGTTTTCAGTAACTTGATGCTCCTCTGGGAAGTGTCTACTCATATCTTTTGACCATTTTTATCTACTGAGGAATGGTTCTTGTTCTTATGTATTTGGATCAGTTCCGCCTATATCTTGAATATGAGATCTTAATTAGAGAAATTTGTTGCAAAGATGTTCTCAGTCAATAGCTCTCTTCCTAATTACAATCATCAGACAGTCAACAAGCATTTATTATTCACATACCACATGCCAGGCACTGGGGATTCAAAGAAAGGCAAAAGAGAGTCCCTTTTCTCAAGGAGCTACAGTTCAATAGGGGAGACAAGAAGAAAAGAGCCCAAGAAAGGCTACTTATAGAAGCTGGAATTCTAGCTGAGACTTGAAGGAAGCCAGAAAAGCCGGAAGGTGGATATGAGGATGGAGAGAATTCCAGGCATGAGGGAGAGTGAGAAGAAATGCCAGTTTAGAGATGGAGTGTCTTGTTTGAGGAACTGCCAAGAGGTCAGTGATGCTGAACTATACACTGCATAGAAGGAAGCGCTGTGTAAGAAGACAAGAAACGTAGGAAAGGATCAGGTTGTGAAGGGCTCTAAAAGCCAAGCAGAGGATCTTATATTTGAACTTGGAGTCAATAGAGCGCCACTGGCATTTACTGAATGAGGAAGAGCTGCATTTTAGGAAGATCAGCTTGACAGCTGAGTGGAGGGTTGGAAAGACTTGAAACAGGCAGATCCACCAGCAACTATTGCCATACTCCAGGCATGAGGTGATAAGGTAGCAGTGTGAGAGAAAAGAAGGGAGCACGTATGGGAGAGGGTATGAAAGCAGAAATGGAAGGAAAGGACTTGACCATTGATTGGATATGGGGAAGAGAGAGTGAGGAGTTGAGGAAAATACTTAAATTGTGAATATGAGTGACTAGAAAGAATGGTGGGACTCTTAATGGTAAAAAGAGAATTTAGGAAGAAGGGAGAGTTTCAGGGAAAAGACAAGAAGTTTAGTTTTGGACACATTAAGATGACTGCAGGAATTGGATATCTCAGACTCCAGTCTGAGATATCCAATAGGCAGTTGGAAATGCAAAACTGGAGGTCAGGAGAGAGGTTAGGACTAAACAAATAGATCTGAGAGTCATCGGCTTAGAAATGATAATTGTTTTGAAACCATGGGAACTAATGAGAGATCACCAAAGGAAATTGTATAGTGGAGGAAGAGAGGAGGACCCAGGACAGAGCCTTGGTGAACCCACTGTTATCGGGTATGACACGGCTGAAGATGTAGCCCATGAGATGGGTAAGGGGAGAGCCAGGACAAAGCAGAGTCATGAAAACCTAGGGAGAAGAGAGTTTCAGGGAGAATGTGATCAACTGTGTCCTAAGCTGAAGAGATATCAAGAAGGTTGAAGAGTGAGGAAAGGCCATTTGATGGGGAAATTAAAGACCACTGGTACTTTAGAGCAGGGATCAGCAACGTATGGCTCTTGAGCCATATCAGGCTCTTTTGAGGGCCATATCTGGCTCTTTCTGCAGGAGCCATAAAGTCAATTTTTTTTCAGGCACTGTTACAGAAGCGCGCACTGTGAGCACTGTACGGCTCTCATGAAATTAATTTTTAAAAATGTGGCGTTTATGGCTCTCAGGGCCAAAAAGGTTGCCAACCCCTGCTTTCGAGAGTAGTTCTAGTTGACAGATGAGGCTGGAAGGCAGACTCTTAAAAGAAGAGTGACAGGAAGGCCGAGAGTCCTCTCCTACAGTAGAGACTTTCTCTAGAAGTGTTTTCAGAAAAGGGAAGAGAGATCAAGGCTAGCTAGCAGGGATGAACAGATTCATTGTGTTTTTGAGGATGGGGGATATATGGGCATCTTTATAGGTAGTAGGGAAACACTAGCCAGGAATTGATGGAATATTAAGAGAGTAGAAATGATTGAGATAGTAACCTGCTGGAGAAGACAAGACAGAAGGGGACCACTTGTGCAGGGACTGGGGTTTGTCTTGACAAAGAAAAGGGCCCCCTCTCATGTGAAACAGGAATGAAGGAGGAGATGGGGGAGGAGGCATCTGGATGATTTGAGATGAGGAGAAAAGGGAACTCTTGGTGAAAGCCTCAGTGTTTTCCCACATATTATGAGGTTCTTTGTGGAGAGGGTATGAAGGGGGAGTTGAGGGAGGTTTTGAGGAAGGATGAAAAAGGAAAGGCTTGGAAAAGCCACTGTAGTAGGGGAGATGGTGACTCAATTAGAGATGTAAAAGGATTGCCTTGCCAAAGTCAAGGTCCATTTGAGATTACATAATATAAACTTGTAGTAGACCCAGTCAACATGGTTTTTGTAATTTTCTCCAACTCCATTCAGCAGCTTGAGAATGAGAGTAAAAGAAGCCAATGCTGGGAATAACCCAAACCCCAAGTAGTTTGGAAGGTCAGGATCTCTCAAAGGCTAAAGGAGCAAGAGACTGGGGAGAAGAGGGACTCTTTCACCAAAGGGTCAAGATGGGGAAGGGAAGAGGGTGGTGAGAGCCTGAAAACAACTGAAGGGTGGGGATTGGAAATCTTGGGGAGGCCAAAAGGACAGGATTTGCAGTTGTATGGCAGAAGGAAGGGTGGCATGGCACTAGAAGCAGGGCTGATGTATATATGAATAAGAAGGACTGGGACAGGATGAGGTATTATTAAATCAGGATCCTGGAATGTAAACAGGATTAATGAGGAAGGAAGGAATAGGATTAAGGCAAACTGGAATATCAGCACATTTGAAGTAGGTCCGAGGATGAGACAGGGTATCAGTAAGTAAGGAGCATGCTGAAGAGAGGCTGAGATCATTCTAAGTCAGGGGGATTGGAAGGGATATTAATGAAGCAATTGAGTCAAAAGAGGAGGAAAGCCCTTTCTTTTTCACCCACTGTGAATCTGTCTCTGAAACAGCTTTCCTAAGTGCTAAAGTCATCCCCATTAGCATTTGAGAAGATCTGGCCTGTCCGATGATTAATGCTTTCACTGACTCATAGACTCAGAGGGAAAGACTGGTTGAGCTTTGATGGTTTATTTCTGGAGAGACATTCCTGAGGATAAGCCTGCAGGGACATCATGGAAGGAGGACAGCAAATTCCCAATAGGGAACAATGGAGCTTCAGTTCAAGGATCTGGTTCTCGGGGAAGGAGGGGTGTGTGTGTGTGTGTGTGGGGGAGTGGTGGAGAGGGGCAACTTCGTGCAGAATGACTTAATGCAGAAGAGCCATACTTACCTCATGTCCCCCGCTCCCTCCCTCATCTTCCTATGACCACTGATGGAAGAGAGGTTTTATTCACACAAGAACCATAGACTGAGCATATTTAGTCTGTGTAGGGAATACATGCAGAGGCAACGAGTACATTTTCGTGGGTACATGACATTGTTCTAGTTCTCACCTTCTATAGCCCCTGTTAGGGCAGTAAGATAAGAATTAGGGAATCATTCCCAAAGGAAGATTTTTGGAATCACAAAATCTCAGCACTGCAGGGAGCCTGAGAGGTTATCTAACGATAGTCTCCTTATTAAGGTTCAGAAAGAAAGTGAGCCCGAGGTCACTAGCCAAGTGGGATTGGATCCCAGATTTTCAGATTTAGGAATACCCATGTATCATATCATCTCCCTAAAGTGATGGGATATATAGCTGTAAAACTCCTTTTTTCTCAGGAGTAAGAATGAAGAGTAAGAACTCAAATTTAAAGAATCCCTTCGGTCTTTGATTTGGCTTTTTTTTTTTAAACCCCTTACCTTCCACTTTAGAATCAAAACTATGTATTGGTTCTAAGACAGAAGAAAAAGTGATTTGCCCAGGATCACACAGCTAGGAAGTGTCTGAGACCAAATTTGAACCCAGGACACCTCCCGTCTCTAGATCTGTCTCTCAATCCACTGAGCTACCCAGCTGCCCCCTTGGATTTGGCTTTTAAAGACCAACCATTACAATTTCACTTCAGCCTTCCTTGTATGGGTCACTGACCAAAACATTTGTTTATACAGTCCACATTCCCCAAACTGGCCTATTTGCAGTTTTGGGGCCACAATATTTCATCTCCTACCTCTTTGTTTTTTTTTATAGGCTGTTCCCCTTGTCTGGGATGCCTTCTCTACTCACCTCTGATTTGTAAAATCTCTAGTTTCTTCAAAGCACAGTTTAAGACCTGTCTCCTACCAAAACCAAACGGCTACCATTATACAGCACTTACTATGGGCCAGGCCATACTAAGTGCTTTACAATTATTATTGCCTTTGATGCTTACAACAACCTTGGGAGTTAAGTGCCTTGTCCAGAGAGCTAGGAAGTGACTGAGGCCAAATTTGAACTCAGGTTTTCCTGGCTTCAAGACCTCAATTCTTGAAGTTGCCATATACATTTTATATTTAATTTTTAAATGAATATATGGTTTCCTCTCCATTAAAAGGAGGGGAAACTTGAGGGTAGGGGCTGTCCTGTTTTTTTGGCTTTGTATCCCTAGTACCTAGCATAGTCCCTGGAATATCAGGGATGTGGTTAGAGTGAGTATCTATGCACTGAAAAGTACTATATACAGAATTGGGGAAGAAATAAAGTTTAGATCCTAGAACCTCTGTTTTCATGAAGTTGATACTTTAGTAGGAAGATAACAGGAATACACACACGCACATATAGAAGCATAGAGGCAAATATTTTTAAGTCAATCCAGGCAGTGTAAAATGATTTTAAAATTCAAGGTGAGGGGCATCTAATGGTGTGCCAGTCTTGGAGTCAGGAGGACCTGGGTTCAAATCTGAACTTAGACATCTTTAACTGTGACCCTGAGTAAGTCACTTAATCTTGACTGCCTAGCCCTTACAGCTTTTCTGTCTTAGAACTGATACTTAAAAAAACAAAACAGAGTGAGAGTCAGTCCTAGAGACAGGAGGTCCTAGGTTCAAACCCGGCCTCAGCCACTTCCCAGCTGTGTGACCCTGGGCAAGTCACTTGACCCTCATTGCCCACCCTTACCAATCTTCCACCTATGAGACAATACACCGAAGTACAAGGGTTTAAAAAAAAAACAAAAAACAAAAAAACCTAAAGTAGAAAGTCTTTGCAAGGGGTAGGGGGTGGGAAGATGTGAGAAGCTTCCCAAAGGTGATGGTCCTCGACCTGGCTTCTTCCTGCTCACTGTCCTTTGGTACCTCTGTGATTATACTAAATCACATTTCCCATATCTGTTAAAACTGGGCTAAAAAGTCACCTCTTTCAGGAAGTTATCCTTGATTAATTAAATCTAGCGCCCATCCCCTCAGTCTGTGATAAACTGTATTTGATTCATTTCTGAGACAACGTAGTCTTCCCTCGTTTTATGAGTATACTCTTTCTTCTCAATTAGGTAGCTGGGTTTCTTAGCACCTCCTCTTCCCCACCTCCCCACCGCACCTCCATGTTCAGTACAGAAGGGTTTGTTGCCCTTCAAAAATGTGCTAGACTGAATCAGGAGAAAAATATTGCCATTACGGAAATAGCCCCACAGCAGGGCGGAGGGGTGGTGCCGTGTAGCTAGCCAGCTCAGCTGTGCTGGGCTCCCTTGGCTCGCGCTGTACAAAGGCACCACTGAGGGGCTCCGGAAACTGAGGCTGGAGATGTGGCAGAAATGAGGGGAAGCTCAGTGATGGAGGGCCCCTGGGCTGCCACCTAGAAAAGCGGAGAGACAGGCTGAGTGTGCGGTGCCTGCCCCCCAGTGGTTACAGGTATCTCTGCCTCAAGGATGCTGATGATGCTGACCTCGGCTCCTGGGCACTGCTCTGGGCTCAGGGTTTCAAGGAAACCCTGAAAACAAATTTCTCTCTGGGAAGTAGCACAGTTTTTTCAATGCGAATGTAAAAGAGTTTTCAACATTCTCCATCAGAAGATGTTTATGTTGAAATTCGATTCATATGTTGTATTCTTTCTGGTGGGAATTTCTTCTGAAATTTATAGGAAATGTCATTAGTTTGCTGTAAGATTATATTTTGTATATATTTTTCATGTAAATAAGTGAAAATCTATATTTTGAGTTATATTTTAATTTTCACCCTAAATGAAAGAGTTCCCTTATTTGAAAAACTGTAAGTCACAATAAGGCAATAATGAATTTCACTCCCCCCCCACCCCCAAAAGTGCCAAGGGCTGTATCAATATTATCTCATTTGATCAGATTGGGTCAGTTGTTATCAAAAGCTACATGTCCCTTTCTGGCAAAGGTAAAAAATGGGCAGCACTAGTTCAATTCAATTAATTTTATTAAATTTGCCAGGCACCTTGCTAAGCAGAGAGTATATGGAGACAAAAATGAATCA
This sequence comes from Gracilinanus agilis, assembly GCF_016433145.1. Lineage (NCBI taxonomy): Eukaryota > Metazoa > Chordata > Mammalia > Didelphimorphia > Didelphidae > Gracilinanus > Gracilinanus agilis. The sequence goes on along the minus strand of NC_058135.1, from coordinate 226,855,108 downwards.
GTTCCTGCCTCTAAAGAAAACAGGAGCTGAGCCTCAATGGACAGGTTTCCAGGTGAGGAGGGAGTGAATCCTAGGCATGGTGTGCAAAGGCATGGAAATAGCATCAGAACAGCCTTTTCAGGGAGTAAGTCTGGTTGGAATGTGATCAGAAATATGTCATTAGCCTAGAAAGACTGGCTAGAAGCAAATGATAAAAGGCTTTATTATTTTTTTCTTATGATTTTCTTGGTATTGGTTCTGTTTGTTTTTATATCACCTTCATTTTATTTGTTTTTGCATCACTTTCGTTTCCAGATATATTCCCCCCCTACCCTATCCAGAGAACCTTTTTTCTAACAAGAATGAAAAAAAGAGGGGAAAATAAGGCAGTTTATCAAAAACAATCAACATATAAACTCTGGCAACTGTTTATATGCAATGTTGGGCACCCGCAGTCCTTCTACCTCTGCAAAGAGCAGGAGGAGATACATTTTCTCATCTTTTCCATGGGTCCAAGCTTGGCTATCGTAATTACACAGCATTCAGTGCGGGTTGGAATTAGAAGGAGAGGGGGGAGGGCACCTCTTCTACTGAGACTGGAGTACAGCATGATAGGAAAAAATACAAAGAAGAAGACTGTTCACTGCTAGCTGTGGGGAAAAGACCTCCTGTCTCTCAATCCCCTCTTTATAGAATCCAGAAGCAACTCTCTGCCAGGTGTGGCACTCGTACCACAGCAGTCTCCACTATCTAGCCTTGGGCTTAGCTGCAGTCCCTGATTTGAGGACTGTTGTGCTCTTTCAGATAAAGGAGAGAGCTTGAGTTTAGGACGCACAGAAGCCTTGGCTCTGAGGCTCACCATGTCCCAGGAAGGAGATGAGAGATTTAGTTGCTCTCCAATGCCTCTGGGCTACTGTCCTTTGAGGGCAACCTTATCCTAATTTATGGTGATCATACAGCATATTTCCCAGATCCTCATCTCAGTAGGTAGGTCATAATCCTGCAGTGATTCAGGTTTCCTCAGACATTTTAAAACTGCTGGTTTATATAAATGAGGGAGTGGGGACAAGGCAGAGAGGCACTTTAGGCCGTAGTGATGTCTCTGCTGACCTTTTCATACACAAATGAACCACCCCAAAGCTTCCAGTTTACAAAATGCAAATAAGGGCTGTGAGGGCTGTTCCTCCTCCTCTCTATAACTTATCCTTTGCTATTTGCAAATTTGCTGAGGTCTGATAGGGTATGCACTTAAACTAGAAGTAGGGAAAGGATGAGGAATGGCACAGATGCAAACATAGAGGGGGTTTTGGTCATGAAAAAATAGTCCTTTTTTTTTTTTTAAATAACCCTTACTTTCTGTCTTACAATCAACACTAAGTATTGGTTCCAAGGCAGAAGAGCTGAAAGGGGTAGGCAATGAAGGTAAAGTGACTTGTCACACAGCTAAAAAAGTGTCTGAGGATACACTTGAACTCCAAACCTCCCATCTCCAGACCTGGCTTTCTATCCACTGAGCCACCTTAGCTGCTCTGAAAAATAGTCCACATTCATTGGAGAAGTCAGTGAGCAACAGTGGAGAAAAAGCTGAAAAGGTAGTGTGGAGTCAGGAAGGAGAGGGCCTGGAAAACCAGGGCAAAACCTGGGATTTATGTGGGACCATAGCTGGAGAATTGGGATCAGTTCTGGGCATCCTATTTAAGGAGGGGCATTGAGTCATCTAGAAGGAAGCAATAGCAGCTGGTGAGAGGACAAGAAACTTTGTCTTATGAAGATGGATAGAAGGAAATAACAGCATTTAGGCAGAAGCAAGATTTTGGAAGCACACTGCTATCTTCAAACACTATCTATGGAAGAGAGCACACTGCTCCACTGTGGCAGAGCAGGAAAAGAACAGTTTAGGGCCTGGAGCACCTGGGCCTAAATCCTGGCTCTTCCACTTAGCACTTGTGTGTCACCTTGGGCAAGCCACTCAATCCCTCTAGGTCTCCATGTCATCATTTTTAAAATGGGAGGTTGGACTAGATGGTCTTCCGATCTACGAACTAGATCCTATGAACTAGAATCAAAGGAGGGAAGTGAAAGTAAATAAATTTCAGTTTGACATAGGGAGAAAAAAATTCCCAGTAATTCCAAAAAGAGAATCGGTTGCCCTGGGCCATATTAAAGTTTATAGTTTGGAAACTTTGTAGAGGAGATTTATCTATTTGGGACAGAGAAATGGACTAGAAGACATACAATTCCTTCCATCTCAAAACCTCTATAGTTCCAAGTTCCTCGATTATGGGAACCTATGTCAGAGAATACAGAACTTCTCATGATCTAGGCAGAGAAAGAGCTGAAATAGGAAGAAGCTAGAAAAATGGGCAAAAGAATCAGCAGCGTCTTGTATAGGAAATTTTCACTGATGGGCTCCCAGAAATAATTATAGGGCATATTAAAACAGGGGTTTACTTCCTTCTATTGGTAGTCCTGGCATCTCTAAATAGAGAAAATACTCTTAATACTTCAGGGTGGCTATGGTCCTGAGAACCAGCAGTTCTTAAGTTACACTGATCTCTTAGGTTGGACAAGGCTTTGTAATTGCTGAGTTATGTAGTATATAGTTTGTGCCCTGATTAACTCTCAGTTCTACAGAATGAACTGGCTAAAGGAGGGTGTGAAACAGGTGGCTCAGTGGATGGAGTCCACTGGGCCCGGAAGGAAGGCAGGAAGACCCAAGTTCACATCTGGGCATATCATTTAACCTCTGTTTGCCTTAATCCACAGGAAAAGGAACGACAAACTATTGCAATATTTTTGCCAAGAAAATCCCATGGACAGGATGGTCCAATGGTTCACAAAGAGTTGGATGTACCTGAACAACAACAACAAAGGCTCTTGACTCAGAGGAAAAGAGGAAAGAAGAGACCACACTGTGATCCTGGGTTGAGTGCTAGCAAACAGGGAAAACAGAGAGCTTTTGTGCATGTGGAGGATAAATGTTAGGGGAAGTTTTGAAGAAAATTAACCGAAGCCCTGAGCCTTCTTGGGCTGAGATGGAGGGTTAAGCTTCAAGGAGGGTTCAGAGCACCTGGGCTTGAGCATCCTAATTTTGCCCTCACATCTGTCAGGGTGGAGGGTTCAGGGAAGAGCCAAAATGTGAACAAAGGAAGAGTCTCCATTTCACAGAAACATGACATTTGCTTGACTAATAAAAATGTGCTTCTCTGCATTACATAGTTTTAAAAAATAAATGAGCCAATACATAGTACCCTCTTTTCTAGGATGAGGCTCACTCTAATAAGGTGCCTATTACAGGGATATGCCTCTAATACAATCACCTTGGAGGAACTAAATGCACCAGGGCATTGCCTGGTCTCAATGCTACAAGGAACAAAATTGGAGTTATTTTTAGACTCTTTCCTTTCTCTTGTCTCTCATGTCTAGGCTTTTGTCATCCCATTGATTCCTACTTCCACAATGTCTCTCATATGCATCTCCTTTTCTCCACTTGCCCATAACACCCTAGTTGAGGCCTTTATCATGTCTCACCTGAGCTATTTCAAGAATCCCCTAATTGGTCTCCTAGCTCCCAGTCTCTTCTCTCTACAATTCATTATTCACACAGCTGCCAAAGAAGTTTTATATCACTCCCCTGATCAATAATCTCATGGATTCCCTACTGTCTCTAGAACAAAATACAAATTACTCAGCCTGGCATTTGAAGTCCTCCACAATTGAAGTCTGGCTCACTTTCTAGGCTTATTTCACATTAATCCTCCTTACACAGGCTATATTCTCACCAAATGGACCTACTTTCTGTTCTGCAATCTTGTAATGCTGTCTTTCTTCCCTGGGCCTTTGCCCAGGTAGGCCCCTATGGAAGAAGACTCCTTTTCATATCCCCTTCTCCCTCAGGTTCTGCTTCAATTGAGTATCTCAGAGCACTTGTGGTACTTCAAGTAAAACTGAAGCTCCGTGAAGACAGGGACTATTGGTTCCTCAGAGCCTGCTACTTAATAACCGTTGTTCGGAATTAAATCAGTACCTCTGCCATACAATCATCTCTGGACATTGATTTCCACTCAGTTCCTCTTAGATGTTCTGGACCTTTCTGTACCTCTTTTTCCCTCCTTGCTATTTCCTCTCTGTATTTTTGAGATTCTCTCTCCTTTCCTTCTTCCATTTATTCAACCACTTCTTGGTCTTCTTTGCCACATCATCATTCACATTATGATGACTACCTGTAGGTATGCCCCAAAGTTCTAACTTGAACAGACCTGCCTTTCTGTAGTCTCACTTGATGGTGCCACAAGCTCCCATGAGTTTAGGTTATCATGTCTACACAGATGACTCCCAGCCCTCTCTGGTCCCATATCACCAACTGTCTAATGGCCATCCAGGACAACTGACCTCCTAGGTACCTCAAATCCAGCATGACCAAAACAAACTCGTATTTCTTTCAGAACCCACTTCCTCCTTGGAGCTCCCCTATTACTATTGAGGGGACCATCATCCTTCTGGCTACGCAGGTTTTCTCATATGTCCCATAAGTTAGATTTCCTGGTTCAACTGTGTTCACATTCCTAAAAATACATTTTATGAGCCCAGACTGAAGGATTTCCTTTTTTTTTTCTTTAAACTCTTACCCTCTGTCTTAGAATCAACATTGAGTATCGATTCCAAGGAAGAAGAGTGGTAAAGGGTAGGCAATTGGGGTTAAGTGACTTGCTCATGGTCACACAACTAGGACGTATCTGAGGTCATATTTGAACCCAGCGCTTCCTATCTCTAGGCCTGCAGCATTTACTTTTAGTAATCACAGGATATAATGAGCTCAAATCAAAGGCATTTGTTTGTAACATCATCCTTTTTAATTACACATGAAAATTTATTGAGCATTTGAAAAAAATACTTCCTCAACTTGCACTAGAACATATTCTCAGAGGGCAGTTGGTACCCTGGTATAGGTATAACTCTGTGGGTCTGCATTTTTTCATTCCATAGTCCATCATCCTACCAGTGTGCTTTTCCTGGCAAAGGCATTTACAGATAAGAAAACTAAGGCAAACAGGGTTAAGTGACTTGCCTAGGGCCACACCACTAGTAAGTGACTGAAGTAAAATTTGAACTCAGAAGATTAGTCTTCCTGACTGCAGGTCTGGTGCTCTCTTCACTGCACTCCCCGGTTGTCTGAGAGATGTTGTAGAAGTGAATGAATATGATCTGCCCTATGAACAGAAAATGCCCTGGTGCCCTTGGGTTTAGTTTCATCCAGTTCGTCATGGCCACTGCAATTTGCCAAAGGTAGATACGGATGACTGTATAAAACGGGGGATTGGCTCTAACACAGAATGACCCCTCTGTTCTGGAAATGTCACAGACAGAATACTGGCCAAGCATCAGCTAACAAGGTTTGGAGGAACGTGTTATTTGAAGCCAGAAGGGAACATCTATATAATCTGAGATATCTGGTACAGATAAGATCAATTTTCTCCATCCCTCGTTGAAATCATGGCTCATCCATACTTGGGTTTTGAGTAATCTTGAGTGCTGTATATCAAAGAAGGTAGGAGAGAGCTGAAGGTCCAGAGAAGTGCATCTAGAGTGACCAAGAGAATAGAGATAGAGGGGTGAGTATGTGTGTGTGTGTGTGTGTGTGTATGCACACGTGTGTTTGGTGGTAGTTGTATCATGTTTGTGGTGGTATTAAATATATATTGGGCAGCAAAAAGCCTGGACAAACTGAAAAAGACTCTGTAAGACTGAGAAGGGAGATGCCTGAAGACTGTAAAATCATGAAGGAGATGGAGAGGAAAAGAGGGAATTCCCCTGAAAATTGTTAGCACTTTCGGACTAGTTAAAGGAAGTATTACTTTGCACAACAAGTAGGAAGTAGCAGCCAGGAGGCACAGAGGATACAGTCCTTGACCTAGAGTCAAGAAGACCTGAGTTAAAAATCTGATCTCAGATACTAGCTATGTGACCCTGGGCAAGCCACTTAACTCTGTTGCCTTCAGTTTGCTCATCGGTAGGATGAACTGAAGAAGAAAATGGCAAACCACTCCAGTATCTGTGTTAAGAAAACCCCAAATGAAGTCACGAAGAGCCAGACATGATTGAAAAACAACAGGAAAGATTTGAGGTTTTTTAGAGGCCTGCAAAATTGATATGAGTCAATAATGTGAAATAAAAAAAGCTGAAAAAGCTAATGGGGCTCAGAGTTAATTCAGAGAGGCACAGAAGGCAGAAAGAGAAAGGATCTTAGATCGGTAGCTGTAGGGGATTGCAAAGGCCATCTAATCCAAAACCCTCATCTTACATATGAGGAAATGGAGTCCAGGGAAGGTTTAGGGACTTGTCCAAAGTCATGCAGGTAGTAAGCTCAGAGGCACAATTTGAATCCAGGTCCTTTGCTGTCATAGCCAATACTCTTTCCATAGTCTCACTGCCCTCTACCTCAATCAAACCAGATTTAGATTACTATGTTTAATCTTAGGAGAGGCACAGTGACAAGCTGAATTATGTCTGAAGGAGAATAACTAGAATGGTGAGAGGAGTATGAAATATGAAAATGGGTTATAGGAACTTGGGACACTTAGCCTGGAGAGAAGAGAGAATCCTTGGGGGCTTATGACAGTTGCCTTCAAGTATCTAAAGGGTCCTGCTGTGGAAAAGATTTTTATTTTATTTTTATAAACCTTTACCTTCTATCTTGGAATCAACACTATACATTGGTTCTAAGGCAGGAGAGGGTAAGGGCTAAGCAATGGGGGTGAAGTGACTTGCTCAGAGTCAAACAACTAGGAAGTGTCTAAAGCCAGATTTGGATCCAAGACCTCCCATTTCTAGGCTTGACTCTTCATCCACTGAGCCACTTAGCTGCCTCCTGTGGATGAGATTTTAGACTAGTTCTGTTGCCATGGAGGGTAGAACTAAAGACAACTGGGTGAACGGTTAGGGGCGGATTGCAGAGGCAGGCTTTGTCTTGGCAGAAGGAACCTCTCCTAACTGGGAAGTGTTCAAGAATGGGATAGCTTGCCTAGAGACACTGGGGGTTTTCCTTCATTGGAAGTCTTCAAGAAGCAGCTGAGTGACTATAAGGTCAAAGAACTTAGAGGTAAAAGGTATCTTGGCAACCCTTTACCCCAGCTCCCTTATTTTATGAGGAATGAGGAAACTGAAGCCCATAGAGGTATAACCAACCTCAGCCAGGGACTCAGATGAGCCTGTGTTGGAGAGAGGTTCCAGTATCAGTATGATATGGACTATGTAATCTTTTAAGGTCTCACCTATTCCGAGACTCTGTAATTTTGCCATTCTAGAGTAAACAGAGAATTTGTTATCTTCAAAGAATTTGGACAGGCTGAAAAGAAAACCCTAGACTAGACTCACTTGAATCCTCAGGGTTTCATGTACACTGATTTTCAGGTCAAAGTATCAATAAGAGAAGCCCCTTTTTGCTTCTGCCTTGTGATAAAATTTTCTAATACCTCTGAGTCAATCTTCCCACCTTACAAGTCCAGTCAACTGAACATAAGTTAAGACCCTTAGGATCTCACAGAGTCTTAGATCATTCAATCTTTAAATAAAGATCCTACCTAATCTACTTATTCAATGCCTTCCCAATTCAATTACCACAAATTATTTTATTGAGCTAGAAAAAATAAAAGCAAAATTCATTCAGAAGAACAAAAGGTCAAGAATAGCAAAGGAATTATATGTAATTAGTAAAATAAAATATCTTTAAAAAATAAAAAATAAAATCTTCTAGAAACTAAAAAAGAATATAAAAGGAATAAAAGGATAACATAAAGGAAGGAGGTCTAGCAGTAACAGCTTTTAAACTATATATTATAAAGCAGTAACTATCAAAACTATCTGGCTAAGAAATAGAAAAGGTTGTTCAGTGAAACAGAACAAACAGTAATAAAATATTATAGTAACATTGTATTTTACAGAAGTAAAGACCTAAGCTTTTGGGACAAGAACTCAATATTTGGTAAAAAATTGTTGGAAAAACTGGAAAGCAGTCTGGCAGAAACTAGGTATAGACTAATATCTTATGCCATTTACCAATATAAGATCAAAATGAATTCATGACCTAGACATAAAAGGAAATATTGGTAAGTAAATTAGAATATAGAATATATCACCTATCATATCTATGGAAAGAAGAAGAATGTATGAAATAAACAAGAGACAGAGAGCATTGTAAGATGTAAAATGGATAATTTTTATTATATTAGATTAAAAAGGATCTTGTACAAATAAAAACTAATATAGCCAACATTAGAAGGAAAGCAGAAAATTGGGAAAAAATTTATAGATAGTTTCTCTGATAGAGGTCTTATATTTCACTTATATTGAGAACTCTGCCAAATTTATTAGAACATGAGTCATTTCCCAATTAATAAATGGTCAAAAGACAAACAGGCAGTTTTTGGAAGAAAAAATGAAAACTATATATAGTCATATTAAAAAATGCTCTAAGTCACTACTAATAAGAGAAATGCAAATCAAAACAACTCTGAGATATTTGTTATATAAATAATGTAGATGTTGTTGATAGAGAGGAAGAGGAGTAAGCCTAAACTGGATACTACCACTGGTAAATGTGTGACAACAGTGATAGCCCAGATAGGTGGCTGAGGCTTGCCCTAGCTAGATGATATGACACCTCCTTCTTTATAACAGTGCCCAGGCAGGATCCTTCAGGTCAATGGATGATATCCCTTCAGGTCCCACCTGGGGTTGATTGATAGTGTGTATTGGGCTCTATTAGCTTGGTAATGGTTTGTCTCTGACTGCGTATCTCCCTTTCCAGAGAAGCTATAAATAACCACTTCAGGAAGGCACTTAAAAGGCTTTGACTGTATTTAGTAAAGATGGGATATTGGGACAGGATAGAGGGATTGGGAAACCCTATCTACTTGGATGATGATAAACCCTCAGATCCGTAGGCAGGTATTGACTCAGGATGGTTAGCTCCTCTGGTCCAGCCTGGCCACAGCCAAACCAGAGTAGGCAAACTGCTGCTGTTTCAGCTTCTTCTTCTTTTGCTCGATGATACGCTTAACCAGTCTTCAGGATATCCACCCCTTTCCACCCACTTCTTCTCCTGCCCACTTCCCGGATCCCTCCCGGGCCCTGGGAAACCTAGATAACTAAGATGATTGATTTCCTAATATCTAGGGGCAATAGAATCAGAGATGATGGTCTGGGAACAGGTTGATGATGTTATCAGGAACAAGACAAGAGGATCTTGCAAGGTTGAGCTCAGCAAGTCTCAATCCCACAAGACCAGGATCCAAAGATCTCCAGTCCAAGGGCAGGAAAGGACCCCTCAGTCAGGGCTGCCAGGGAATTTATACCCCCCTGGGCCAACTGCTCTCTCCCCTTTCCTCACGGCCCTCTGGGAACATTCCAATATCCAATGGACCCACCTGTCAATCAACAGTGTGGATTCCTGGCTCCCAGAGATTCAATATAACATATTTCACCTATCATATCGATTAAAATGATAAAAGGGCAAAATGTTAAATATTGGAGAGGATGTAGAAAAATGGGGACACTGTTAGTAGAACTATGAACTAATCCAATATGAGAATAATATGAAATTAGGCCTGGAGAGTTATAAAACAATGTATACTTTTAGACTCAGCAACATTACTATTAGGCCTGTTTGTTAAGGTGATCAGGAAAAAAGGAAAAGAATCTATATGTTCTAAAATATTTATAGTAGCTCTCTTTGTGGTGGTAAAGAACTGGAAATTAAGAGGATGCCCATCAATTAGGGAACAGCTGAATAAGTTATGGCATATGATTGTGATGGACTACTACTGCTCGGTAAGAAAGGATGAGCAGGTTGACTGGAAAAAATATGGAAAGATCTACATGAAATTATATGAAGAATGAAACAAACAAAATCAAGAATATTATATACAGCAACAAAAATGTTGTTTGAAGAATAACTGATGGTATATCTCCAGAGAAAGAACTGATAAATAGAAACCTGCAGGACATAGTTATATATAAAGATACACACACACACACATAATTTTTTTTTGTCAAATGATACTTTCTTTACTTTGAGGAGAGAAAGAGGAAGGGAGGGAGATACCTGGAAACTTTAATATTACAAACAAACAAAAAAAAGATCATTCGATCTGTTCTCATTGTCCAGGAGTAGGAGGAGGCAAGAAATTGTATACTACAATCAGGATATATCTTGGAGCAAGGGTTCTTAACCCCTTCTGGGTGCCAGCTCGCCTTGAGACCCTTCTAAGAATATTTTAAAATAAATAAAATAACACATAAGATTACTAAGGAAACAAATAATTTTGAAATACGGTTACTGAAATAACATACAAGTTCACAAACCTCAGTTTAAGACCTCTGTCTGGAGGCTCTGTTTAGAACAGATATCTCTGATATCAGCTGTTTTCCTCCTTGTTATTCCCACCCACTCACCCCCCAGTACAGTTAAAAGAAGTCTAGGTAATTGGGGGTTTTGGTAATTTGAGGTTTTAATACAAATAGACTTTGGCAGGGTTAGTATAACTTTTCAGATGACAGCTCCATGAAAAATTATTAAAGGAAGCTTTGAACTTGTCCCAACGTCCTTAACTCCAAGAATGATCATCGATCAGACCTAAAAGGGACTTGAGAGGACAACTACCAAATTCTGGACCTGAACGGGAATGTCAGCTACCACATCTTTAACAAGTGAGCTGGAGGGCATATCTTTGGGCTGTGTTTTGTGCCACAGTCACATCCTTATCATGTTCCAAAAAAACAACTTTGTGGTTGAACAATCCCATGATATACTCAGTCTGAAAGTATGGATTCTTGTATTTTGCAATAGGTGTAATACAGACTGTATGGACAGGCAGCCTATGTTTGCTCAATGCATACATCTGGCCAGCTAGAGGGCGCAGTGGATAGGAACCTGGGCCTAGAGACAAGGGGGACCTGAGTTTGAATGTGGCTTCGCTTACTTAGCCTCTATTTGTTTCAGTTTCCTTATTTGTAAAATGGGGCACCAGTGAAAAAGCACCTACTTCTTGAAGTTATTGGAAAGAGCAAATGAGATCATATTTATAAAGCACTCAGCACAGTGCATGGGACAAGGAGGTGCTTAATAACTACTTCTTCCTTCCCCTTCCCCACCAATTCTCATTCCTAATTGCTCTGCTATACTGATGGGCTTCTGCTTCTTCTCTGTTACTCTAGAAAATTCTCTGACCTATTTAAGGGGCCAGAGGTCAGGCTTGTCCAGGCAGCATAGTACAGGGGTGTCAAACCCAAATAGAAATGGGCCACTACACTGTACATAAGGATCTCTGCTGGCCACACAGCGACTTAGAAAGCTACATAGAAATGTTATTTATGTTTTGTTGTATTTTTATTTTGTTAAATATTTCCCTATGACATTTCAATCTGGTTTGGTTCACACTTGGGAAGGTTGTGGCTCCATGTCTGACACCTATGGTGGAGGGAAATCTTTGGACTCTATCTCAGGCCACTGAATTGGCACGTCTATGAATTTATATTTCAGTTCCATCATAGAGCCTTTTAAGTGGAAAATACGTATGTCAGTTCATTGTTAAGATTAAAGAAGTTGTAAATAAACAGAACTATGATGAATATGGAGTTCAAACTATCTCTGGCTTCTAGGTTAAGAATTAAAAAAAAAAAAACCAAAAAACTCTTACCTTCCATCTTAAAAATCAAAACTGTGTATTGGTTCCAAGGCAGAAGAGTTGATAAGGGCTAGGCAATGGGGGTTAAGTGACTTGCTCAGGGTCACATAGCTGGGAAGTGTCTGAGGCCAGATTTGAACCTGAGGCCATATTTGAACCTAGGGCCTCCCATCTCTAGGCTTGGCTCTCAATCCACTGAGCTACCCAGCTGCCCCCCTAAGTTAAGAATTTAATGAAGATGGTTTCAGTTCCTATAATAATTTGCATTATGACTAATAGAAACAGACTTTTATTTTTTTCAGGTCAATGAAGTCCCTAATTCATCAAATATCAACAAGTCATCAAATATCAGCAAAAGCTATGGCCCATCTGAGATACCTAAAAAATGGATGAGAATGCCAAAAAGTTGAGATCATTTGCCAAGAGCCTCTTCTCCTCTCACATCCTTCTGATACTTTCCCCAACTATCTCTTTCATGCCAGCCCTTCTGCTTGCCAAGGCAAGTTCTTCTAAATATATCCTTATTCCCATCCCTTCCCATTTTCTCCAGCAGTTTGCTTCTACTATTGTCCTCACTATTTAATCTCTGCCTCTCTCTTCTGGTTCTTTTCCTGCTACCTATGAAGACATTTAAGTCTCCCTTAACATTAAAAAATTCTCATTCGATACTATGACACTTCCATGTATGTCTCCTGTTTACCTCCTCTTCTAAACTAAACTCCCTGAAAAAAAGTCCCCAACAACTTCCTTTCTCTCCACCCACACAACTCCCATCCCCTTTCAGGCCCTGTGCTCCTTTTACATTAGCCTGCAAATTGAACTTCCTGCCTTAAGCTTCTTCCTATGCCTATCCATCTTCCAACTGCTACCAAGTACAGGCCTGACAACATCACCCTCCTACTTGATAAAGTCTAATGGCTCTTTTATTATCTTTCGGATCAAACACCAAATCCCGCCTGGCATTTAAGGCTCTTTATACCGAGGCCATCCTTATCTTTCCAGTTTTATCTCCAATACTTGACTCTCTTCCATGCCCTCCACAGTCCAGTCATAGTGGCTTACTTGCAGTTCCTCAAACATGAAAATCATTTCCCCATCTTAATCCTTTTGCACTGGCTGTCTCCCGTGCCTATAATGCTTTCCCTCTTAGCTTCCCTGACTCCTTTTAAGACTCAGCTCAAGAAAAAGGCTCTCTCTATCTCCAGATAGAGAACGGATGCACTCAGAGTGCAGATTGAAGCATTTTTTTTCTCTTTCTTTTTCTTTTCCCAGAATATGACTAATGAAATTTGTTTTGCATGACTTCATATTTGTAATGGGATTTGTATTTGTTGCTTTCTCAGTCAGTAAGGGATAGGTTCGGGGAGGGAGAATCTGGAACTGACAGTCTTGGTGTTTTGGAATAATGCAACAATATCTTGATCTCTGTGATAGCAGCAGAGAAGAGAGATGTTTTAAAAGAGGACTGACTACTGATCTAGAAAGAACTGACCTTAAGGATGGTGAGGGGGGAAGTGGAAGGGAAAAAGCATCTATTAAGCATCTACTGTGTGTTGGGTACTGGGCTAAATTCTTTAAATATTTTTAATTTTTACACTCATTTATTTTCAGTTCCAAATTCTCTCCCACCACCCAATGAGAAGGTTAAACAATATGATATCCATTATACATGTGACGTCATATAAATATACTTCCTTATTAGCCATGCTGCCAAAAGAAAAGAAAAAAGTAAAAAAAAAATGCTTCAATCTTCATTAGATCTTGAGGTGGATAGTACTTTTAAATCAAGAGTCCTTTGGAATTGTTGGGGATCATCGTATTGCTCAGAGTAGCCAAGTTTTTCTGCAATTAACTATCATTATGATATTGCTGTTACTAAGTATAATGTTCTTCTGACTCACTCCACTTTTTAATCTGTTCACATAAGTCTTCCCAGGTTTTTCGGAGACCTTCTCCTTCATTATTTCTTACATGTGCTAAACTCTTTAAAAATAATTTATCAAAATCATTTGATCCTGTAGGGTAGATGCTTTTATGACTCCCATTTTACATTTGAGGAAACTGAGGCAGTCACAGGTGAGGTGATTTGTCCAGAGTCACAGAGCATTCAGTAGGCTTTCTTTTTCTTTCATCTACAGAAGAAAAAATATCTCCCTGCCCTCCATGCCCCCCACACCCCCCTTTCTGGCATATACTATAACTGCTGATACAAGCAGCATATAGGTAAGCCCGAGTCAGGATCTCAAGGCCCTGGCTGCCTCTTCTGTTTTGTGTTTCTTTCCTTGAATACAAATGATCAAACAGTGATCTTGAGATGGACTTTTTTTAGCTTTGGAGGCAATCGCACAAATTCGAGAATCTGGCAGCTCCTGAATCCCTCAGCTGGAACTTTGACCGGCATCAGGAATAATTTTCTTCCTTGGCCTTCTTCTCAGAGCAGATGGCTAACTATAGAAGGCTGAGTCCAGGGCCTGGCCTGACCTGCCAAAAAACATGCGTCTTGCAGGAGCTGTGCAGACAGTGCAATGATGAAGTGAAGGTCCAATGGCTCTTTAGTAGTCATGTACAATGCTTTGGGATTTGATATTTTAGGTATTAACCTCCCCTGGAACGGGTAAAAGGAGCCAGGAGTTACTGTGACTTGCTGTAAGTCTTTTGTTAGTACATATTTATGTTTCTTTTGCATCTTAAGCATTTCTTTTGTAGTGGAAGAAATAAGTAGCTGTCTACTTCCCCTGCTTTTACCTTGAACACTGGGTTCTCTTTGGAGAGACTTTAGTCAAGAGCTTAACTTCAGTGTCAGCAGTTTCCCCTGGGTTCCAGGCTAAGAGCACAAGGAGCCAGAGACAAGATGGAAGAAGACTGATGAGTCTCTTTAGAGGACAGGCTCCCCCAGAATTGAACCCCGGCCATAGAAGCCCAACACTAGGTTGGGAAAGGGCAGCAGTTGAGTCCCTCTAGATCAGTGATTCCCAAAGTGGGTGCCACCGCCCCCTGGTGGGTGCTGCAGCGATCCAGGAGGGCGGTGATGGCCACAGGTACATTTATCTTTCCTATTAATTGCTATTAAAAAAAATTTAAATTTCCAGGGCGCTAAGTAATATTTTTTTCTGGAAAGGGGGAGGTAAGCCAAAAAAGTTTGGGAACCACTGGTCTAGATAGTAGCAGATGAGTTGTTCTATGAACTTCTAGTAATATTCCTTTTTATCTACTCAAGTCCAAGCCTAGTTAGTGCTGCTACTGAGGATTCCAGCTTGGCATTAGGGGATCTGAAGAAGTTAACTGGGGCTGGTGGCTCAAGCAGAATGCCGTCCAGTAGTCAACACAGATACTGGACTTCCTCACTGGATAACTATGGCAGCATCTGAATCCCTTTCTGTAGGCTTAAGCAAACAAGCTGATTTGGACTTCTTGAACTGTAGGTAATCCCAAGTAGCAAAGGGCCCCAAGTGTCACATGTGGGGGACACAGGAATCTTACAGAATACACATCAGATTTTCCTGACTTTTCAGTATCTTTTATAAACTTTAAGATGGCATCATTGCTTCTTCCTCAAGTCCCCAGCATTTCTTCTTTGACATCCAGGTCCTCAAGGGTTAGAATCTTGTTCAGATTAGGAGTTCTAATTGATTCTTCTTTCTTTTAGAGTGACGTTTGTAGATCCAAGACAATCCTGAGGGACTTATGGCAAAGAATGCTATCCACCTCCAGAGAAAGAACTGTGGGAGTCAGAATGCAGATGGAAACATAAGATTTTCCACTTGTTTATTTGGGTACATGTTGTGGGGGTTTTGGTTTTATAAGATTAGTTACTTACAAAAATGAACAATATGGAACTATGTTTTGTGTGATAATAAATGTATAATCCAGACTGAATTGCTTGCCAGTTCTGGGAATAGGGAGGGAAGGAAGGAGGGAGACAATTTGGATTATGCAACTTCAGAAAACTTATGTGGAAGTTTGTTATTACATGTAATTGGTAAAAAAATTAAATTAATTTGAAAAAAGTGCCATTTGCATTACAGCACACAAAGAATTTATCAGCTGCTTTGCTTTTAGAAGAGACTGCCAGCAGATGCAAGAATCCTTCAAGTCCTTCATTGCCCACAACAACATAAGGGGGACTAAGACTGCTGTGATAGTGGGAATTCAGGATTAAGCTCATTGACCTTGCCATTCCTTCTTCTGCTCACCAATCCTCAAAGGAACTCAGATGGCCTCCAGCATGGGCTGCCTGAGTCATGATAGGAGTTGAAAGGGCTAATGAAAAAATAGTCCCTATATTTAGTGTCAACCTCAGAGAATCAATAGGACTTTTGGGTCATGTTGGGGCATTCTCAAAGTGAGAGATGAAAATAATTTTACTACAACTATTTTACTAGTTAGGAGGGAAGACAGGAAACTCTTAGGTGAGAGGGGATAGAATAGGAAAGCTGTGATAGTTATTTTATTGATCCTTCTGTGTGTCAGCCCCAACTTTCTAAGGAAAGCTGAAAATAAGCCATTTTGGTCTGGGCCCATCTCAACAAAATCAGAGAACCACAGAATTTGAGAGTTGGAAGGGACTTCAATGACCCTGTAGTATAACCCTAAATCAAAAGGAATCCTAAATATAACATATCAGAAAAGGGGTTATTATTCGGCTTTACCCTTAGGACCTTCAATGAGGGGGAACCCAACATCTCTGAAGATAACTTGTTCTACTGAATAAAGTTGCTGTACAGATTTAATTGTTATGAAGTTTTCCCTGAAATTCTAAATTGTCCTATTTGTAAGTTGTACCCAAAGCTGGTTTTGCCCTCTTGGGCCAAATAGGACAAAGTCAAATCCCTCTATTTTACAAAAGAGTCCTTCAAATACTTGATAACTATCCCATCCTTCTAGTCTTCTCCAGTTCCTTTTAACTAAGCCCCATATGAAATGGTCTCAAGACCCTTTGCTCTTCTGATTATCTTTCTTTAGATTTTTTTTTAGCTCAATATCAATGTTCTTCTTTAACTGTGGTGCCTTGAACTAAACACACTCCCCGGGGAAGAAGGAATCACAAGAGCAGATGGCTGCTCCAACAGATGTCAGCAGCAGCTTGGCAGAGAGGCAATGAATGGCAGCTTCAGAAAAAGAGGACTGGTTCCTTTAGAATCGGAGTAGGGCAGCATGGAGACACTCTAGAACCATGTGAAGGGAATCCTGAGGGGACCATCTGAGAAGCTATGAGGCACAGTCGGTAATTGGGAGACAGCTTTGTGACATGCCCAGCCAGGATGTTATCCTTCCTCACTCCAGAAGTGTCGGAGGAATGATGCTTTCCCTGCTGTCTGGGAAATTATAGCCCTTCATGTATCGGGGTGGAAGGCAAAGAGTGATTCTGCTACTTGGCTTTCTCTTGTTATTTACTTTGCCATTCTGTCCTCATCGTACGATTTGCTATTTGATTTATGGTTCTCGTCTCGTCTTCTGAGGGTTTTCTTGGCAAAGATACTGGAAGGCCTGCCGTTTCCTTCTCCAAATTCCTATTTGTATTGCACTTTACAGTTTCTAAAACATTTTCCTTACAACAACCCTCTAAATGAAGTAGGTCAAGTATTAATTGTTCCCACTTCAAGGCTAAGGGAGTTTAAATGATTTCTCTTCTATATGCATTTAAAAAATATTATCTTTTTATGAACTTAATAAAAATGCACATTTTAATACACAAAGGAAAAAAAAGGATTGAATGTGAAACCATGAATTTATTGTACATAGTTTGGTTTCTTTTTAAAAAGGCTACATTAAATTTACCATGGAAGTTACAGAATAATCCTGATTGCTTATGTCCTTATCTGAAATTTTCTGCTTTTTGTCTATTTTTAATGTTTTGTCATTGTTCTTTTTTTTATCTGTCTCTACCTGATATCTCAAGCTCAATAAGCAAAAGCATTCCCTGGTAATAAATAAATACAATCAAGCAAAATCAAATCTATACATTGGCAGGGCAGCTGGGTAGCTCAGTGGATTGAGAGTCAGGCCTAGAGACAGGAGGTCCTGGGTTCAAATCTGGCCTCAGACACTTCCCAGCTGTATGATCTTGGGCAAGTCACTTGACCCCCATTGCCCACCCTTACCACTCTTCCACCAAGGAGCCAATACACAGAAGTTAAGGGTTTAAAAAAAAAGTAAAAAAAAAAAAAATCTACACATTGGCCATGACTGAAATTGTATATTTCAGTTAGTACCTCTCGTCCACCACTTCTCTGCCTAGGGGTGGGCAGCAGGCTTCATTGGTTAAGTGATCTTCTCATAGTCAGGTAGCCAGGAAAGCCTGTGACAGGATTTGAATCCTGGCCTCGTGACTCCGAATCCGGGGCTCTTCCCACTGAAACGCATTGGGCTGGGGATGTGTTCCTGAAGCACGCACGCCATTTATACTGGAGGTTGGGATCGCAGAGGGTGGCCGCCCAGGGCCCTCCCCCAGACGTATGTATAGCTCATGTCCTTGCTGGAGACGGAATCCGAGGCTCGTGTGACTGTGTCAAGGCTGGCTCTGCTGGGGGGCTGGGGATGGTTCTTATATTCTCTTTGTTCTTTCTGTACAGACTGTGGTAGAATAATCCCAAGTCCAAATGAAGTGACACCAGGCAACTGGCACCCAGCCTCTCCGGCCCTGGACGGGCTCTGAGACAAAGGAGGAGTCATCAGCAGTGCCAGGCCCTGTAACTCGGGCCGGAATCTGGCCCCCAAGGACGCTCTCTGTGCCCGCCGCACAGAAATTAGCTTCTTCACTGTGGTCACAAATCAGTTTCTTCAGTCACTCTGACTTGTAGAGAACAATCTGTAGCTTCAGCTTCAAGAACACAAAGGACAATAGTAGATATAAATAGAGGGGGAAGTGGTGGGGCCAGAAAAGAGGGTCTCATGATTAAGGAGCAGAATCTCACCGTGGGAAATGGAGGGAAGCAACCATCAGGCCCCTCCCCGCCTTATCTCCTGTCCAACGGTCAATTATAAAGCAGAAGAGTGATATGGGCTAGGCTATGGGGGTTAAGTGACTTGCCCAGGGTCACACAGTTAGGAAGTATCTGAGGCCACATTTGAACCTAGTCCCTCCCATCTCCAAGTCTGGCTCTTTAACCACTGTGCTGCCTAGCTGGCCCTACATCATGCTCTCTTCTTGGGCACTTAGTGCACAGGTTAAAAGCTCTCTGGAACAATTTCACCACAATTTATCCAGGAGACTTCCCCCCATTACAAGCAGCAGCGGTTCACCCAGAAGTTAAGAAAACATTCTCATTTTGCACTGGGCTTGAGGAGTCCCAGGCCTTGGAGGTCACTTCTCTGAGTTTCTGGAAAATACTTCAGCCTGACCTTATGCTAACTGTCTAGTCATCTCTAGAAGGACAAGGCTTTTGCCTGGAGAGGGGCTGAACTATCTTTTCTCTAAGCAAATTCTCAAGATTTAAAACAAACAACAACAACAAAAAAACCCCTTACCTTCCATCTTAGAATCAATACTGTGTATTGGTTCCAAGGCAGAAGAGTGGAGAGGAAGACCTCCAGGAATTGATGCAGAGTGAAAGGAGCAGAGCCAGAAGAACATTGTACACAGAGACCAATACACTGTGGTAAAATCGAATGTAATGGACTTCTGTACTAGCAGCAATGCAATGACCCAGGACAGTTCTGAAGGATTTATGAGAAAGATGCTACCCACATTCAGACTGCAGGAGTGGAAGCACAGAGGAAAAGCAACTGCTTGAACACATGGGTTGATGCGGACATGGTTGGGGATGTAGACGGGAAACAACCACACCAATGCAACTATCAATGATATATAAATAAGTCTTGATTGATGACATGTTAAAACCAGTGGAAATGTGCATGGGCTATGGAGGGGGTGAAGGGGAAAGTAAAAACATGAATCATGGAACCATGGAAAATTTTTCTAAAAAAATAAAATATTTAAATCTAAATAAAAGAAGAAGAAGAGAGGTAAGGACTCTAGGCAATGGGGCTTAAATGACTTGTCCAGGGTCACACAGCTAGGAATCTCTAGTTCTAGGTTTAGGAAGCCAGATTTAAATCTAAGACTTCTCATCTCTGGGCCTGGCTTTCAATCCATTGAGCCACCCAGATGCCCCCTCAAGATTTTTTCTTGAGAAAAAAACATTTTGGGGTTATGTACAGGCTCTGACTCCAGCCCCAGGCTTATTACCCAATATAACAAGTCAAGGAGCTAAGTTAGATGGCTGTGAAAGAGCTGTGTTTTCTCCTGGCCCTTAGGCTCCACTTCTTATTCTCAGAAAGTTTTCACATTTTCTTTAACAACATTTCTTTAAAATGAATATAACTGTCCAGAAGTGAGAACTCCCAGGAACCAGCAAAGTGAGAAACGTACCCCCCCTCCCCCAAGCATGGGAGGTACCTTGGGCACTGTGCCTCCCCTCCGAGATGAAGGAATTAGGAGAAAATCAAACATGTAGTTAAGGGGGTGCCGGAAGGAACTTGCTGCAAGGAATGAGGCCAGGGATGGCCAGGCTGAAAGCGAAGGGCTAAAAGCAGCAATTACAGCAATGAACTAGATGCAAGCATAGCTCACAAGGAGAAATGACAAGCTTTTTATGGGGGCTTGCATTATTTATAAATGGAAAAAGACAATGCTGGAAGAAGTGAGAGCCGGGTGGGGAGGCTGAGGGAAGCTTTGGCTGTGGAAGTCTGTATTCTGCTCCAAACAATCCCCTTTCCAGACTCTTCCCTTCTAGTGAGGAAACAGACTTGGGTACTCCTCTCCCAGCTTCTAAAGACAACGGGACTGGAGGGGCTGGTGCTGTCTGGAGTGGATGCTCGGTACATTTTCCCAGGATACCCCATAACATGCCGGGATGTCTTCCCAAAGGATAGCCCTGACATCTGTGTCTGAACACTCAGCAAATACAGAAAGCAGAACCAAGGCCTCAGTAGGCCCTACTGAGATCTGTTAGGTTATACCACACAAGACTCCAAAAAGCTGACAGAAGAACATGCATGCTGCAGGAGGAGGGATAGAGATCAGTCACTGGAGAAAAGTGCTGGAGATTCAAGCAAAGGAGAAAGATTATCTGGTGGGGAAGTTCTGGACCAATGGAAAGATCCTGAGGAACTTATCTAGCCCTGTCCAGTCATCTAGGATGAACCACTCAAATCAACTTAGCTTTCCTTCATCTCTTGTGATCTATATGTCTACCAGGAATAAGCAATACTATATTCTGAGGTCAATATTAACCTTGAGGATGCCTCCAAAGGAAGGGGAAGGAGGGCAAAATGCCAGGACTTTTCCCACAAAGTCTATGACCTAATGGGGCTAACGGGTCCAATAGTCATATGTCCATGATTTGCCAGCACTTTGGTTGCTGGAATAACTACTGTGACCCATTACATAGAATTAGTCAGGAAAGTCTTCTCAGAAGGTATATCTTTAATTAGATTTTGAAGGAAGGACTTTTTTTTTTTTTTTTTTTTTTTTTTTTTTTAAGGAAGGATGTTTGAAATGGGTTTGGAAGAGAATAGCTGGAAGTCGTAGGGTAGACGGGCAAAAATACTGCCTTCCAGTACTTGAAGGTCTGTTGGTCAGAAGTGATAGGTGGAAATTGTAGAGATGCAGATTTCAATACCATAGATGGAAAAGCTTCCTAACAATGAGGGTGATCCAAAAAAAAATAGTCTGATCCATTTTGGGAGACTGTGAGTTCCCTATCATTGGCTCTCCTAAAGGGAAGGCAAGATGACCACTTGGCAAGGACGATATAGATGGGTTTCTGGCTCAGAAAGTGGCTACACAAGATGAGACCACAAAGTTCCTTCCAACTCTGAGATGCTAGGATTCCATGATTTGATAGAGAAGAAATGAGAAGATTGGCCCAAGTGATGGCTCAGAATTTTAAGTGAATAAATTGTACGCAGGAATGGTCAATGGATATCTCGGCAAGGTCATAAAAGAAAAACGATGTTGTGAATTATAGGGTCTGTTTACTGTTAGGAAATAAATGGACAATTTTTAAGGAAAAAAACTTAAATTCAATAGAAAAACAATTTTTTGTGCATTTGTCCTTCAGATTATACACCTTTGAAAGCTTAGGCTAGACACTCATTCTGGATTCTGATACCTGGCATGGTGCCCTACATATGGTAGGTGCAAAATAAATATCTGAAACCTCAAAAACAAACAGAAATCTATTATGTTAGTATCCCTACAATAATGCCAATGAAAAATCTAGTTACTTCTGCAAAAAGAAAGACCAAATTTAATAAGTCTTTCTAGTCAGAGGTTGCAGTCTCCATATAAGCCCAAGACTGGTAGATTCATAGAGATAACATGGTTGTTGTCCACATGCTCTTTCTAGTCCATCCTTCCTTCCTTCCTAAAACTTTACTTTTCTTAGTATTAATTTTAAAGCAGAAAAGTGGTCTAGGCAATGGGGGTTAAGTGACTTGCCCTGTGTCACACGACTAGGAGGCCATATTTGAACCCAGGTCCTCCTGACTCCAGGCCTGTTGCTCTATCCACTATGCTAAGTACCCCCCTCAAAAGAGAGGTGGAAGGAAGCATGTGCAGATAGGTCCTTTCTCAGAGATTTGGGAAGAGAAGGATGATATAATGGGGCACTGCCTTCGGCGAATTATCTTGCCTTAAGGATCTCCTTAGAACCGAAAGCCCCATGCCCCACTGTGAGGACAAAGACTTCACTAAGTCTGAATCCTTGCTCTTTGCGAGTGCTGGCTTTTCCACACCCTCAAACAAAGCCTCCATTTCTCAGAGTCTGAAAAAGGGCAGTTCTGGTTGAAATGTCAGCTGAGCCAATGAAAGGCTTTGTATAAGGACATGAAGAAGCAAGACCCTCTACAGGGCCAAACTTTGGATCTGTCAAGTGTTGGTTCTGAGAGCAGGAAGGCTGGGCCTGGTGGTGCACGCTTGTAGTCCCTGCGCCCAGGGAGGCTGAGGTTGGTCATCACTGGGGCCACGGCAGTGAGTGGTCACCGCCTGTACTTCTCACCTTCCTTAGTGAGAGGGGAGGCTTGGTCTCCAATAAACAAAAAGAAGTAGATAAAAAAAAGTCAGGCTACTCAACATCACTAAGTGATTATCCATTGAATGCTTTTCTTGTCTTATCCAATGTTTAATTCCTTGCAAAAAATAAAATTTTCTTGTCATCTGAACTTATCTCTATACCCTGGACCCTCATCAAGGACTGAGATGAGAGGCTAAAGCCACATGACAGTGTACACTATACAGAAAGCCAACTGATACCTTGTCAAGAGTCAGACTTGAGGTTCTCAATGATACTAAGAAAAGGGAATACAAGTCACATGGAGAATTACCATCTATATCATCCACAACAAACATAACTCACGTGTAAGTAGTCTTTCAAGGTTTACATAGTACTTTCCTTATGACAGCCCTGTGAAATTACAAATTATATTATCCCCATTTTATAGATGGGGAAATTAAAGTTGGGAGAGGGCAAATGCCTTGCTCTAGAATCATACAACTGGTGAATATAAGTGGCAAGATTGAAACTCAGGTCCCTCCTGGGCCTTGGTCCACAGTCCTTTCTACTACAACACATCTGGGCAGCAGCAGTGTTTACTGAGAGGCTACTTTGGGCCTGGGCCCAACAAGGCTGAGAGAGGGGCCCCATCTCTGGCCTTGGGCATTCACAGTCTAGGTGAGAATACTAAGTACTTGAAGAGGCAATGCTGGATACTGAATACATACAGAAAGAGGATATGGCATGTGCCAAATGAACTCTGTGGAGCGAAAGAGTGATTCTTGTGGGCTAAAGTAATTAGAGAAAGCTTCGTGGAGGACATGGGATTTGAGCTGATGCTTTCAGGATCAGTGGGATTCAGAGAGTCTGGAGGAAGGGCATCAGAGACAAGTGGAATGGTAGACTGGTTTAATTAGTCATAAAACCAGATTCTCTATATTGAATTTCACTGTTCCATTAACTACAATTTATTTATTTCATTTTTATTATCATGCAAAAAACAATTCCATATTGGTTACTGTTGTAAGAGCACACTCATACATAACCAAAACCCCAAAATAAAACAGAAGATACAGGGGGCAGCTGGGTAGCTCAGTGGATTGAGAGTCGGGCCTAGAGAAGGGAGGTCCTAGGTTCAAACCTGGTCTCAGATACTTCCCAGCTGTGTGACCCTGGGCAAGTCACTTGACCTCCATTGCCCACCCTTACCACTCTTCCACCTATGAGCCAATACACAGAAGTTAAGGGTTTAAAAAAAATAAAATAAAATAGAAGATACACTAATGTGAAAGTCAACTCCCAACAGTTCTTTCTCTGGAGATAGACAGTATTTCCTGTCATAAATCTTTCAGGATTGTCTCAGAGCAGCCAAGTTTTCACAGATAATTATTGTCCAATATTGCTATTACTGTGTACAATGTTCTCCTGGTTCTGCTTATTTCACTTTGCATCAGTTCTTGCAGATCTTTCCAGCTTTTTCTGAAATCATCTTGCTTATCATTTCTTATAGCACAATAGCATTCCATCACCAACATGTACCAAAATTTGTTCAGCCATTTCCCAATTGATGAATGTCCCCTCGATTTCCAATTCTTGGCCACCACACAAAGAGCAGCTATAAAGATTTTTGTACAAGTAGGTCCTTTCCCCTTTTTATTATCTCTTTGGGATCATTAACTACAATTAAAGAAATGCAAGATGTGCATTTATGTTGAGAATCTTTTGAAGTCCTTAAAATGTGAATTATTACCATCCTTAGAGAGAAATGGGGTCAAGGGGTTGGTGGTCCCAGGCACTCTGACTTAGGCTCACCAATCTGATTCTCCATGGGCATATCTTAGCTGACAAACCAACAAGCCAAGATGGAACAGAGCTAGACAGCAGCAGGGGTGGTTAGACGGAGGTAACCTAATGCTGATTCAGTGCTAATGCTCATGCTCTTTGGTGAGTGGGGAGTCAGGATTGTACTTACTATGCAAGAGGACCAAAAGAACCCTTCCTGCTCCTGACAGGAAGAGTCTGGTGCTTAGTCAGGGCACTAGTGGGCAGGAAGTTCAGGCCTGGGACACACTCTGGGTCTTGGCTTTCCCTAGTACCACAGCCTATTCCTTGAGACTTACATGTCAAACTCAGAATTCTCTGGAAGCCCTAGTTGTTCTCTAGCTGACCTGGGAGATGACTTTGTGATTTGGCCTGGGCTCAAGGATCCTAAGCCACTCTGGGTCATTCTAGAGTACACAGAACTCTCAAATTAGTTCCTGAACAGTGCCAGCCCCTGGGATGGACTGGGCCCAACTTTCTGAGGCAGAAGAGTGAGCAAGTTTTTGTTTGTTTCAACTGCCAGATAGATAATCAAGGACTCTAAATTCAGAGTGGCTATGATAAAGCACAGATATAGGTTATAAAGTTAGAGATACAGATATACAAGTGATATAAGTGACAAGGTGAGAGCATACAACCTGATCTCTGTCCTTTAGTAGGGTAATTAAGATATGATGGCTACATATCTACAGTACTAATTACAATGTATTAAGTGTTAGAAGAAATTGCTAGATAAACGGAAAGGAAATAAATGCCTCAACCAGAATGATGGTTCTGGGGATAGAGAGGAAGGGGAGTTATTCTAGAGACAGATTCAATAGGACACAGCAACTTATTAGAGAGGCAGGGAAGTGGGAATGAGGAAAATAGAAGATTCAGAGAAGAATGATCGGGGTAGTAACTAGAAGAATTCGATTCAATGAACATTTATGGAGTACTGCTCTGGGGAAGGCAAACCCAACAGGCCTTGCCCTTAGGGACCTGACATTCTCCTGATGGGAGCTGAGTTTGGAGAAGACTGACTAAAATAGGTAAGTTGAGAGCAAGGGGTAGGTATTGGGAAAAGATGATGAGTTAAGGTTGGGATATGGTGAATTTGAGAGGTCAGTGGATTCTTCGGGAGAGTTGGTCAGCAAGCTTTGCAAACATGGGTTTTGGGATGTGGGAGAGAAGTTTGAGCTGGAGAGAATGAGGGAGACGAGCAAAAATGTAGAGTCCAACAGGAGCTTTGATGTGTTTTTCCTGTGCCTTTCCTCAGCTATCCTCCAAGTTCCTTAAGGCCAATGACCATTTTCCCTCAGTACTTGTACTAAGTCTTGTACTGCCCCTCATCTTAAGACAAATGCTCTGGTCAATACATACTAGATGCTCAGTAAATGTTGACTAAGTGATTCTGATTACAGTAGAGATGCAAAACAGTTTAATGACCTGTCCATACTTATAAAACACTGTTTCCAAGCCATCTTCCCATAAGAGGGGTGAATGAGGATAGAGGAGGAGCTATGATCACATCTTTGATGTAGTTCAGCCTCTCTAAGCCTTGGAAAATCCTTTACCACTTGTATGACCTCAACAAATCTCTTTACCTCTCAGGGACTCATTTTCCTCATCTATAAACTTTCGGGAGTTTGATGGCATGACCTCTAGGACATCTTCTAATACCAGATCCAGGTTTGAATCTAGAACTCGTCTACATTCTTCAAAGATCTGTGGTCTCTCAGTGAAGGATCATGAGTATTTTGCTTTAAGTATTTATGCCACTTGCTGTCACAGTTAATTAAAGTTAATTAAGATCTATCTGGATTGTTACTCAAGGCTTAAGGAGAACAAAGAGGAAGAACCTCCTTGCCTAGCACTAATGTCCAACTGCCGCTGTGGCCTTTGGGAGTGAGATAAGGGGCACATGGATAGGCCAGGGGCTCTCTGAGCCACAGCCAGCGCTGGCCACAGAAGCAGTGACTCTCTTGCATTGGAAAAGCTTCGGAGGAAGGTGCCCTTCTGAGTTTCAAAGGGAAGAGGAGCAGGATTGGGGGAGGAGGGCTCTGCCCTCAGTTACAGTCTACATATTGACCGAGTAAGCTCACTCCCTTTCATGACCTAATTTCTAGGACTGAAGTCCCCCTGGAATCTCCCAATGGAGCTTCTTCTCCCTTGAGGTCTCACTGTGGCTTCATATCTTTTTCAGCCTGCCAGAATGGCTTTCACTTTTATTCTCTTAACTTAGTCTGACCTGCTTTTTGAAAGTTCCAGCTTGAGATCAGCATAGAACTTCCACGTTTGGCCCAAAGGCAAGGCTGCTGTGGGGGACCATAAGGGATGTATGGTTTTGTTGTAACAGAAAGAGTCCTGGCTGTAGTGTCACATGACCTGGGCTCTGATTCTAGCCTGGCTACGTGTTACCTGTATGACCTTGGGCCAATTAGGTCACCTGTATGACCCCAGGCAAATTTCTCAGGGTCTAGATGATGTATAAGATTTTTGCTCTAAATCCTATGTTGTGGGCTCACAGACGTTCTTGAGCTCATAGAAACAATTGACTGTTAGAGCAAATGTATTTCACTCAATCTAAAACTCCAATTGATTTGTTTTTGCTTCAATATGGGCGTTCCCTTCATGATACAGATCACATCTTAACCTATCTGTGATTGCCCATGCTATGAAATGCTTGTCTATATTCTCAACAAATCTGCCACAGGGGCACTTCCCAAAATGCTGGGACCTTTCTCTCATTCTTTTGATGTTTCAGGGAGAGCAATGAATGGTCATTTTTCTCCTTCACTTTTCACTCTAGAAGTAGTCCACCTTTTTTTTTCTGATCATACATTTTTACGATGACTTCCTTCATCCCACTTCTCTTATGTATTTCCTCATTTGTGTAATGTGTTACAGCCTACTCATACCTCAAATGTACTTCTCTATTACCCTCTGGCTAATATGCAACCTTAATTCTTCTGCATCTGTGGTATTTCATGACTCACAACTATATACCATCAGGAAGAATGAAAGGCTATTGAGGTTAGACATGGGCTTATTTTAAGCTTGGAGTCATTATAAGAACTGTGCAATTTCTTTTTCCTTCCTTCCTTCCATCCTTCCTTCCTTCTTTCCTCCCTCTATCCCTCCCTCTTTCCTTCCTTCTACTTTTACCTTCTGTCTTAGTAACAGTTCTAAGACAGAAGAAAGGCAAGGACTAGGCAATCAAGAGGTAAGTGAATTGCCCAGGGTCACACAGCTAAGAAGTATCTAAGTATGAAAGCTTCTTGGTTTCCTTCAAATACCCAAGCATGCTCTTGTTGCATGTGTACACTGTTTTCATAAAAAATTTATAAAGATCTAAAAGTATGTATATAGGCCAGTAGTTATTGGTATTCTCAGTCACTTTATTGCATGATAATAAAATCTAAGATTTTTCTGTGCCTTTGGGATCTTCTCCTCTTTCAAATACCTTGAGATCCAATCCCTGAACACCTTCCACACTGTATCATCTCTCTCAGGACCTTCTCCATGCACACTTTTTAGAATGAGTCCTAGTCAAACCAAACATGCCATACTCTAGCTCTTGTGGGTCCAGTCATGGTTCCTCAAAATTATTAAAAATCCTTTCAGATATTTTATATTCTTTGTTTTACTCTCTTTTCAGTTTTATTTTCCAGCACCCTTAATTGGATCTTTTATCAAACTTCCTTTAGATATGTTTTCTCTTTACTGCTTCTTCTTTTGTGAAGTATGATGAGTCATAATTTTCTATCCTTTTTTCATAAAACTTTACAACTAAATGTATCCTAGACTTAGATCTATAATATCTAAACTGGTGTTGTCTTTGGCTGCCATCTTACTCTGCCTGGCAAGGAAAGGGCATTGGGTAGCAGGGTAGATTAGGTGACCTCTAAAATCCTTCTTAACTCTTAAGTTTGTGATTTGAATATCAGTAACTCAATTTGTGGAGGTATTGATTATTCAT
This sequence comes from Gracilinanus agilis, assembly GCF_016433145.1. Lineage (NCBI taxonomy): Eukaryota > Metazoa > Chordata > Mammalia > Didelphimorphia > Didelphidae > Gracilinanus > Gracilinanus agilis. The sequence continues at coordinate 226,826,666 of NC_058135.1, read as the reverse complement.
AGGCTTTGGTCTGCACAAGAAAAGTATAAAAAAGCAACAAAGAGCAAGTGAGAGTTGAATGGAGCCAAATAGTAGCTATGTAGATATCAGCTTTTTATTAGCATAAGTACACAGCAAATGCTTACATCTTCACTAGGGAATTGTTATAATCAGTGTCAATGTTCTTTCCTATATCCATTTTCCATTTTTGATGTCCATAGCTTCTTTATGTTTATTTTTTAAATCCTTACCTTCTGTCCTAGTAACAACTCAAAGACAGAAGGGTAAGGGCTAGGCAAATGGGGCTAAGTGACTTGCCCTGGGTCACACAGGTAGGAAGTATCTAAGGTCAGATTTGAACCCTGGAACTCCCAATTCCAGGCCAAGAGCTCTATCCACTGGGCCACCTAGCTTCCCCTCAGAAAAGATCAGGTTGGAGTTGTTTTACCTGAATGGCATATTTTTATTCTTCTAGTTTGGTTTTAATTTTTATATTTTTGCACTTACAAGTTGGTAATCTATTGTAAAGATAGCTAATATCTGTCACATTGGTTGGTCACAAAGGTTAAAAAAAAATCCACAATAACCAGCCAAAAAATCCTAAGAAATAAATTCTAGGCCTCTGGCTCCAGTCAGGACTGAACTTTACTCTCTATGAATCAACAAGATATTTTTAGCATTTCAAAGGAAGAAAAACTTTATCCCATTATTGGGCAAGAAGGGGAGGCGAAAGGTTAGAGGAGGGGGAAAGAAGGGCAGTAGTAGATTTGCTCTGTCTAAGCCGCCATCTTCCCAGAATTCTCGAAGGGCAGTAGTAGAAATGAGGGAGATCAGAGGGGAAAGACCAGAGGGTTGCTGTGTACACAAATAGGGCAGCTCAGCAGCTGCCAAAAGGAGAAGGGGAACAGCTTCCCAAACCTCACTCTGCCCCCCAAGTCTTAGATCTGGAGTATCTCACACTCCTTCTTCAATCCGAGGAAGTAATTTTTGTCTAACATTGAATAGCAGGCAAGCAACATGGTTAGCAGCACTTGGCATTGCCCTATAATGTGGTCTAACCAAAGGGTTTGGGACCATTCCTCTGTGCCCCTTGGCAGAGAAAAAGAGTTGTGTGCTCTTGGCTTCCTACTACTTACAGGTAGGACAAGGTAGTTAATAGTTATTATTCAGGCAGCCCTTGCAAGGTGGGGTTTCCAGAGGCTAAAGGGCCCCAACCCTACATCTACCTGCAATGCCTCCTTTATCTGGACTCTCTAAACTCCTAGCAAGCATCCCTGCTCAAGATCACTTCCTCTTTGGACAGAGTTGCCAGACTGGGAGAGAGGAGAAGATCTGGATCTTGCTAACCTTTCTTGTCATTGATGGAAGTATAAATCCAAAGTAAATGGGGAGTATTTGTTTAAGACAAAAGGTCTTTCCTTCCTGGGGAGTTTAATAAATGTCATGGGTCATTTGAGTGTTTGACATTTCCTATATGTTCATATGTGCCTGTGAATCTTTCATGTCATGCATTTTTTGTGAAAGAAAAAAGCTGTCCTATACCTACTACCCATATTATACATATTAAGTACCCATATTATAGATGTTATACATGTTATAGTCTCATATTATACACATAATGACTAGATTTTTGTGAGTAGGCACTGCTACCTGTAGTAATGAATCCATTTTTATGAATTTTTTACAACAAACATTTATGAAGCTCCTCCTATGTGTGTTATTTAAAATCACTTGGGATTCTATTTGGAAATATTGAGCATCAAGATATGTAGTATCTTACAAACTTCCTGTGGACATGTGGGGAACTTTGAAACTACATTCCCCATGATCCAATGGGTTTCCGGTTTTGGACGAGAGAGAGAGAGAGAGAGAGAGAGAGAGAGAGAGAGAGA
>NC_058135.1:226786004-226824419 GCF_016433145.1 Gracilinanus agilis | reverse complement strand
AGAGAGAGAGAGAGAGAGAGAGAGAGAGAGAGAGAGAGAGAGAGAGAGAGAGAGAGAGAGAGAGGGGGAGGTCCCCACATATAGGGCAGCTTAAATTCGGAGGTTGGGCTTGAGACGCGCTCTTTTGGCTACGTAGCGAGGACGGGCACTGGCAGTAACTTTGAAGAGTTTTTACCAGGCGAGTGGTCTAATAATTTATCTCTATCAGCATGGCTTTTATTAAAATACTATTTTCCTTTTTAATATCTGCCTTCATCATTTTTATAAATAACATATGTGCCTAGCATTGAGCTAAGTACTGGGGATACATGCACAGAGAATGAAACAATTCTTCCTCACAAAGAGCCTTCATTCTAATGCACCAGTCATTAAATCCACATATAAATATGCAGCATAAATATAAAGGGAATATGTACAAAGTAGATAAACCTCCGAATTTAAGCTGCCCTATATGTGGGGACCTCTCTCTCTCTCTCTCTCTCTCCTCCAAAACCGGAAACCCATTGGATCATGGGGAATGTAGTTTCAAAGTTCCCCACATGTCCACAGGAAGTTTGTAAGATACTACATATAGTTTGGATGGTATATGATTGCAGAGGAATACTACTGTGCCCTAAGAAATGACTAACAGGATGACCACAAAAAAAACCTGGAAAGACGTATGTGAAGTGATGCAAAGTGAAATGAGCAGAACCAGGAGGACACTGTACACAGGAACAATAACGTATGATGATCAAATGGGAATGACTTAACTACTATCAACACCAAGGGACTTGTAATAATAAAAGTAAAATTATTAAATGTAATATTAATAAAAAAATTGTGGTCACAGGTCTATAAAATTAACTCTCAAGTCAGGAGTCTTAACAATTAAGTTTTAGTCAAAATGGAGATAAACTAAAAAGAGGGAAATGTAGGAAGGAGACAGAAAAATATCACCTGGCTAAATTACCCTAAGCTGAATCAGGAAGCCTGCCAAGCTGCCAGTCCACAAAAAAACCCTGGAGCACACAGCAGCCTCTCTTCCACACACCCAGAGAGAGTGACCTCCCCTCACACCATACCTTTTTACTTCTCTCCCCCTCCATCACGCAAAGAACGCATGCAAAATGGGATGTGGGGTAGGACAAATTTAGGGAGTGGTTTCTCTCTACAGACTCATGGTGAAAAAAGATTATTTAGAAGGAACTGATGGAGTCTGAATGCAGAGTGAAGCATGCCATTCTTCACATTAATCCCTTCATGATTTTTTCTCTAGTGGAAGCAATATACGACTTATTTCACAACACGAGGAAGATGGAAATATATAATGTATGATAACATGCGGACAACCTATAGCATACTCTCTGTCATCTCAGGGAGTAGAGAGAGGGACAACATGTAGTACAGAATGTTAGAAAACAATGATTAAAATTGTATCTACATGTAATTTGGAAAAATTACAATAACAATGAAATAAACAATGAAAAAGGATATAATAAACCCTATACATTATATTTTAAAAACCATAAAGTAGTTTGGGAGGGAGGGCACTAGCAGGAAAAGCTTTATGCAGAAGATGGGGTTTGAGCTACTTTTAAAGGATGAGAAGGATTTTATCAGGGGGAGGTAAGGAGAGTGGACATTCCAGATGTGGGATGGCCAGCACAAAGGCATGGACATAGGCGGTGTGTAAGGAATAAAGGAATTGAAGGCTAGTTTTCACTGGAATGGAGAGTACAGGAGACAGAGTAATGTTCCATGAAGCTAGAGAGATTCTTTGGGACACCAATTGTAAAGGGCTTTAAAAGTTTAATAGAGAAGTTTATATTTTATTCTAGAGCAATAGCAGTTAATTGTGTTAGGAAGTCATATACTCAGATATGTACTTAAGACAATTTTGGGAAACATAGCCAGGAGCCATACTGAAGCTTTATTTTGAAGGTTTCCCTGGAATCCAACTCCAGAGTGGAGGCAGCACCATAGTGAGCTATTGATCTCTTGGAGGGGAGAATCAAATCCCCAGGATCTGCCTCAGGGAGTTGTGAGTCCACAGCCCCCATGGGAGGGGGTGAAGAGGAGCCCAGGGTAACAGTCCAAAGATCTTGATCAGGAATCTGGCAAACAGACCCATGTCAGGTCACAAATGAGATTAGGAGTATAGGATTAGCTGAACAAAGCCAGTTGGGTAGGGGGGAGATGGCAGCAGTAGATGATGCAACTGATTTGGTTTCTTTACCACTAGAAAAAGCTTACCCTTGGTTAAGTGTTCTCAGGAAGCTGTACTGTAACCACTTCCTTACTTCAAAGGCAATCACATACACGGACCTTCCTGGGGAGATGACTCATTCAGTGCTCTGACTCAAGGAAGGCTGGGAGAGGAGACACAGGGGTGCTACTACCAGCTGGCCTGAGAATTCACAGTCAACCTATATCCCACCCACTCACCCTATCAGCCTACCCTTTCTCTACCTCCTTCTCCAAAGCATGTCTTTGTATGTACCTCTTTCTCATAAGATTTCTTTTCCCTTTCAAGACTGCCTTTGATGTACACTGTAACCTTATTTTACCTATATCCAAATATTGGAATGGGATGAGAGGAAGGAATTTATTCCCCTTGTCTACTCCCAGGGGTTGCTCTGTTTATCCCCTAATGATTCGATTCAAGAGTTATAATTGTATTAACTGAGCAAACATTGATTTTAGCACCTAACACCTACAAGGCACTGAGACTAGGTGCTAAGACTACAAAAATGGAAAAAAGATATAGTCCTAATGCCCCTGTTCTCAAGATGTTTAGTCGAATGCACAAGGAAGTACGATATAAGGTAAAATATGAGATATCAATTTATATGGATGTCTCCTTTGCACCTAAGAAAATTTAATGAGAGCACTAGACCTCAAATCATGCTATAGAACAGTCGATAAAAAGCTAACCATGGGTAAGGAGTAGTGCTTTTGTGAAACAAGGGATAGAGAATAAAATGGACAATTTTGACCATATAAAGTCAAGAAGCTTTTTTAAAAACAAAATCAATGGTTACAATAAGAAGAGAAACTGTTAACTGGGAAAATATCATTGTAGCAAATTTCTCTAATAAAGGTCTGATACTCAAGATATATAGAGAACTAATCCAAATATATAAGAATAAAAATAAGTCAAAAGATATGAACATAAAGTTTTCTTAAAAGAAAAGCAAGCTATAACAACCATATGAAAAATGCTCTCAGTCATTAATATAGGAGAAATTCATTAACAGAACAACTTTGAGGTTCCATCTCACACCTTTTAGATTGGTAAAGATGGTGAAAAAAAGGAAATGACAATGGCTAGAGAGGTCATTGAGGACCTATCTGTTGAGATGTAAACTGGCCCAACCATTCTTGGGTTCATTTTGGAACTAAACTTCCAAAGCCACTAAACTGTACAGACCCTTTTACCTAGGGGTACCATTATTAGGCCTACCCCAAAAAAGCAAAAGGAAAGTGCCCAAATGTATAATATTAATCACATAGCTAGCATTTAAATGGCACTTTAAGCTTTGCAAGGCTTAGCATGTTATCTCATTTGTTGCCCTTTTTTTTGCTGTAGAAAAGATCTGAAACTAAGGGGATGATCATTGATTGGGGAAAGGCTAAACAAATTTTATTTAGTATTGAAGATAAGGGTTTTACAAAACCATAGAGGCACAGATCTAGAGCTTGAAGGTACCTCAGAGGCAATTTAGTCCAACTTGGATTTTACAAATGGTCAAACTGAAGCTTAGGGAAGTTGAATGACTTGCCTGAGGTTACACAAGTAGTATGCATCACAGGTAGGATCCAGATTCTCTGACCCTACAGTCAATGCTCTCCCCATTGGACTTCTACAGACAGAGGTGTGGAGAAATGTATTCCAGGCTTGGATGATGGTCTTTGACAATGCATAGAAGCAGAAATGGATAGAATGGCAATCATGGCTGCAAAATCAAATGTGTGAAAGGAAGCAGCAGAAAAGAAAGCTGGCAAGATGGGATGGAGTCAGTCTTTGGAGACTCTTCAATGCCAGACTAAGGACTCTAATTCTATAGGCAACAGACACAAGTACAAGAACATGAAACACTGGCTGTTAATTCATGAACTTGCAAAGTGAGCTCATCAGAAAAGGCCCTGTCAGCGATCAAAGTATTTACTGATATATAAGAGAAAAGGTATTTAGTTTAGTAGTATAGGAATTCAGATCTGGAAGGGTCCTTGGAGATCTCTATTTTACCTAAGAGGAAATGGGTCATATTTCTTCTTATTCAGTTTTTGGCTCATGAACACAACCATCATTCCATCGCCTTCCTCCTCCTACAAACTCCTCGTAAAGTAGAGCAGACATGTAATGAGAACCGAGGATAACAAAAGAGCAACTTGCACATGTATAGGACCTGTCCAAGATGGATAAACTGAAAGACTGCTTCAGTGGGCTGCCAGTCTTAAAGGCATCATGATCTGGGTAACAGGCCTTTTTTTCTCTAGTTTATTTTTTCATTGTGGATGGCTAGGTAGCTCTCTTTTGAATAATTTTGGATGTTCTGGGTTTTGATTCAATCAATTACCATACCCCTAAAGAATTGGGTTGTCTGGAAAAATCAGCCATCAAGAGAGAATCATTTTGATTCTAAGAAGGATATATATTCTCCATGACAATGACAAACTCCTTGGGTGAGTGCCTGGTTTTTTCTTAACTATTTTAGTTTGAATATATAGCTCTTTCTGTGATAAACTTACAGAAAGCTAACAGAGAGGAAGAAATTCATTGTCTTAAATGTGGTAAAACAATAGAAAACAAAAAGAAAGAAAAATTTTGAGAATTATCACATTGCAAATGAAATTCAGTTTGTAGTTTACTCCTTTGGAGTCCCAATCCCCATTTTGCCATATGAAGCCGGGGCAAGGATGACCCAGAAAAGATATTGCTGACAAAGAAGGTGTTTCTGAGAGGTTCCCTGCCTGGTTTTCAGCACAGGCCAACCATTTGTTGGCAGGTAGCCCAGGCTGCCCTGCAGCCCTGTTATTCTACATCCTGTCTTCCCACCTAGGCTGTAAGCCTTTCAGTCTCTTCCTTTTGATTCTTTCTCTTCTCATCTCTTGTACACAGTAAACACTCAGTGAAAGCTTGTTGATCGAATGGTTATTGACAAGGAAGCAACAAACCCATTGACTCATTTCCTGAGCCCAGACCTCAGGCAAGATGCCCATTCTTGAGAGACCCCTCTTTCATGGAGGGACTTAGATCAGTTATAGCATCAGGGTGGGGTGTCACTGGGGAGAAAATTATGTCTGATCTTCAAGAATCCTCCATAGGGCATCTGAAGACAAGGTTGCTGTTGTTCAGTCATTTCTGTTATGTCCGACTCCGTGGGACTCCATTTGAGTTTTTCTTGGCAGAGATACTGGAGTGCTTTGCCATTTCCTTCTCCAGCCCATTTTATAGATGAGGAAACTGAGGCAAACAGGGTTAAGTGGTCCAGGGTCACAAAGCTAAGAAGTATTTTGAGGCTGGATCTGAACCCATGGCTGGGGCTAATAAGGAGTCTTATATTAATCCTGATTCTGCTGCTACATTCCTTCCCATCTGATATCTGCCTGAGTTTGATGAGCTGATAAGAAAGAAAATTTCCATTGGATATGAATGATTCACATCTCCATCTACCAGAAGGCAAGAGATGGGGCAATACACCAGGAGTAATCCAAGAATAATAAAACTGAGTAGTGTAGTGTGGTATGGTGGGAAAAGGTTGAATTTGGAATCGTAGGATTCGAGTTCATATCCTGGCTCTGCTTACCACCTGTGTGACTTTGGACAAGTCACCTAACTTCTCTGGTTCTCTTTAGTTTCCTCAAAGGTAGGATAAAAGGGTTATAAGGGGATTAGTGCAGATGACCTCAAAAGTCCCTTCTCTTTCTAAATCTATGATCCTTAAATAGTGGCAAGCACACTGGAGAGAAATCAGTTGGTATAGTGCCTTGGGGGCAAAGTCCCTTCCCCTCCCTGTGCCTTAAAGATCTTCATAGTAAAATGAAAGGGTTGGGCCAGAAAACACTAAATATCTCTTCCAGCTCTAAAATACATGTGATAATACATGTATAATCCAGAACGAGTTATCTGCCAGCACTGGGAGAGGGAAGGGAGAGGAGGGAGGTTCAATCATATAACTCTGGAAAACTTATGTGGAAATTTGTTATTATATGTAATTTAGTATCTAAAATACTGCATTTCTGTGTTCCTATGAGTCTATTCACTTTCCCATGAAAAAGTACGAGTGAAAATAATGAATCAAGTTGAAATCAAAACCCATCTTTCTGATAAAGGGAACACCTGCTTGAATCATGACAGCAGCTGCAGGGCCCATCATGGAGACACTGAGAGATCCCAACTGAGTCATCCTTACCCCAAAAGCTGGCTCCTCAGCACTGCCACCCTTTCTTCCCGTACTCACCATCGCTGCCAAGCTCTTCGACAGGGCCTTGGCTGGGCGGTGAATCCATCAACTCCAAGACATCTCCTTTTGAGATCTCGGTGACTTGCAGTCTCCGGAGGCTCACCAAGTCTGTGTCTTGCAACTCTCCCTCCAGCTGTTTAACAATCTCTTTTCCAGGCTGGCAGGTCAGAACTGTAATCTGAAGAGAAAACCAGAAATCATCAGGCTCTCTTCTCCCCCAGTCTAACTGGGATTATTTGTACTATCAATCATTAGACGTATTAGCCTCTGTTGCTTTAGCCTTGCAAATGGTTACAGGCCAGGGACCAAAAGCCTTTCTTGACAGGCAGAAGGAACAAAGTGCTGGAGGAAGGGTTTTGAATCCCTTTAAGATAGAGCTTCCTCAGCACACTAGAGGCCCAGCTGATCAGCCCCATCGAAGGCTATTTCCTACTCTCTCAGAGGGGTGGTACAGCATATGGTGTTATACCAGGCACTGTGTAAGACCTGGATTGAATTCCCATCTCTGACATTAGCTGTATGGCCACAGACAAGTTCTCTGGGTCCATTTCCTCATCTGTAAAATGGGTATAATGCTAGTTATCCCACAAGGTTGTTGTAAGGCTCCATTAAAATATGTAAACTCCAAGCTTTAAAGCCCCATAAAAATGCACATCATCATCATCATCATCATCATCATCATCATCATCATCATCATCATCATCCCTATTGGCTAAAGCAAATAACAGATTTATCGGTCAATGGGATGAATGGATATCCCCAATGATCAGCTGAGACCTCACAGAGAGGAATAGGTATAATCATGGGAAAAAACACTAGATTATAAATCAGCAGACTTGAGTTTCAATCTGGGCTCTGCTCCTTGATACCTACATGACCTCCGATGGGTCACTAAACCTCTCTGGGTCTCAGTTTCTCCATCTGTAAAATGAGAGGGTAAGACTAAATGATTCTAAGGTCCCTTTACAGCCCTAAATTCCTTGATCTAAGGATAAACTAGGATGCATACAGAGGAAAGTAATGAGGATGGTGAAGGGATGCAAAACTATTCATTCAGTTTTTAGTTTACCTTTTCTGGCTTCTTACACTTTACTCTCCTCCACATACTCTCTGATGCAGTGACATTAGGCTCCTTGCAATACAGCACACCCTACCTCTGAACTCTGGGGTAATTTCCCAGGCTGTTCCCCATGCCTGAATTTCTCTCTCCTCTGCTCTGCTCCTGGCTTTCATGGCTTCTTTCAAGCCTAGCCTAAAATCTCACCTTTGATAGGAAGGCTTTCCCCAATCCCCCTTAATTCTAATGTCTTACCTTTGTTAATTATTTTCTTTTTAAATCCTTAACTTCTGTTTATTGGCTCCTAGGTGGAAGAGTGGTAAGGATGGGCAATGGGGGTCAAGTGACTTGCCCAGGGTCACACAGCTGGGAAGTGTCTGAGGCCGGATTTGAACCTAGGACCTCCCATCTCTAGGCCTGGCTCTCAATCCACTGAGCTACCCAGCTGCCCCTGTTAATTATTTTCAGTGTATGCTGTATCTTGTTTTTATGTAGTTATTTGTAAGCTGTCTCCTCCATTAGATTGTAAACTGAGGAGATTAATCCTCATTATGATGAAATAATTTCCCATGGCTAGCAAGCCCCAGAATGCAAACCTAGATCATCTTGACCCTACATTCAGAGCTTTTTCCATTAAACCACTATTTATTTTTTTTTTTTGGTTGGTGACACATCTTGTTTTGGCCCAGAAGACATTTCCCAACCAATAACAACACCTGAGAAAGTACACTCCAAAAGAGGCTGTGAGTTGCTTGTTAACAGGATAATGCTTTGACTTTTAATTTTGTGATGATGATATGCTGACAGCTGAGTTTTGTTGATTCTCTGCGGTACCTTTATTTACACTTTTCTGCATCCTTCTTGCTGCTTCTCTGAGAAGAGATGACTGCTTTAATCTCTCAGCATTGTCTCAAATGCCACTGAATCATTTCTATTTAAATTTGAAGTAGAAATTTAAGAGCTTTTGAGTATGTATGTGGAGAGGAAGCAACCATATCCTTGAACCGAGTCCTGTTAAATAAAAGGTACCTAATGACAGCTTGCTGATGTGCTCACCCCTCCCAAAGAAATCACTGGGAATAAACTCTCAGAGTAAAAGTTCCAGGTGTATACAAAGATCACCTGGCTCGACTTGGGCCCAGGATTCCAATGACTCTTCTCCTTTTACAATGTCCCTTTGCCCCCTCCATCTAGATGTACATAATCTTCGACATGTACATGATATAATTATTTCACTATTCATTCAAGTCTTATTTGAATAGTTTTATTCCACTGATTATATGTTTGACATAAGCTCATCGCTGTCACCAAGTGTCTCGAGACTATAAGCTCCTTGAAGGACCTGGTCTGTGTGGTTCTCCATGAGTATTTAGACATTCGATAAACACTTCTGGATGATAATGAAGGTGGAGGAAATCAGATTGCTTTTTCTTTTAATTTCTTGAAAAACAAACAAACAAACAAACAAAAAACTGATTATTTCTCAAGAAAATCCTTCACCAGGTCAGACCCAGGCACTAAAAGAAAGTGTAATATTGCCTCCCAGCCATTGCAGAGCTGATCCCAAGTCATGCCATTGACACCAAGATCTGACCAAAAGTATTAGCAAATCCCTGAGGGCAGGAAGACAAATACACCAATCTGATGGCTGCCACACCAGAGATCTGCCAAGGAACATGGCTGCATTTTCAGATTGACTCTGATTAAGGGTTTGGTACATAATTTTAATTCCAATTCAATTTGTATTTTCCAGGTGACTACTGCACAACTAGCTTTACACTAGACTGTGCTGTGGAGGCTGTGAAAGAAGGAAATGACAGCATCTGCCCTTACGGTTTTTATAGTTTAGCTAAGGAAATGAGATTGATATAAACATTTAGAGCAAAAGACAAAACGGTATAACGTGGGTAATTATAGGACTGTAAATCCCCATGTAAACTGACTATACAACCTAGCAGGAAAAGATGGTGCCTCTAAGTGGGGAGCCCAGGAAGCCGGTATTCTTTACCTCCACCGAGGTTGAAGCCACACTCGCCATCACATGCCTGCTGTACTGTTTGAACTGCTGGAGCCCATCCTGCACCGCCACATTCAGACAGGATCTCTGGGGCTGGTAAATCCCTTCTCTTGGCACCAGGCGCAATTCAGAGATGCAGGCCTGCAACCTGGCAAAGTTCCCTTTCACCTGCTGCAGAGGAAGAATAACAGTTATAAATCATCACTCTGTGACCAAGTTGAGGCAGCCTCTTTCAGAAGAGGGCCAGCAAAGCTGAATCTTCATCTTCATTGAGTCAAACAAACCTGGCCCAGATGGGAACACCCACCACCATCTTAGAGGACAAATCAGTCAGCCGGGCCTCATTACCAAGAATAGGAAAACCCCTAATGCCCTCTCTAGCCCTCTCCCCCCATCGATAAGCCAGAGCAGCTGAGTTACGACAACTGAGCATCGTCCCGGAGAGATCTGGCTCACTTGTAGGGTTATCCTATCAAAGAGTTTTTCTTTGTTTCTTCTCAGGCCAAACATCGACTCGCTTTGCTTACCTTCCCTTAGGTGTTTTCCTGGAAAAGGGGGAATTTATTCACTTTCAAAACTAAGAAAAATGCTGTCGTGGATAGTGTTCTATCTGTCCCATTCACTATCATCATGGCAGTGAAGTATGTAGGGACGTTTAGTCTATTATATAGCCACACTCTCCTGAGTGGGGCAACCAAGCCTCACATTCATCAGAGGCCTGTCCTTTCCTTAGTCCTCCCCTTTTCTAAGCCTGCTCTTAGGATGAGGGCGGACAGTCATTTACCTAAGAGTATGAAGTTAACTTCATGCCTTTGTTTTCCAAAGAGGCATAATTCAAACTTACATAGCACATCTAGACTTATGAAGTGCTTTCCAACTACCATCCTATGAAGTTGCAGTACTGTCCCATTTTACAGATGAGGAAATGGAGACACAACCAACTTAAGTGACTGGCTAGGAAGTACTGAAACCAGGATCTGAATCCAGTTTTCTGATTTTTTCCTCCCTTAACTACAATGATATTCTCATTCTAAAAGTGGGCTTCCATTGTGGAAGGAAAGAATCCATTAGAAAAATTCCAAGCATTAGCAGCAGATGGGGAGGCAAAAAGAGTTATTTGTGGGGTTGGCCAACCTAGGCTCTAAAATTAAACCATGCAAGCAGGTGCCTAGCCATCTATGTGCCCATCTGTGCTTGAGTAACACAGAAAAAAAAACCCACTACTTTACACAAAATTGGTGCTTAATAGATGTCTGTTGAATAAATGAAAGTATAAGGCAGCTTTTGCAACAAATAGCATATAGTCTTCTTGGACAGACAAGGCAAAAGACAAGGAAGAGGCAAATGATGGGAAGTGTGACGGTGATGTAATGGGAAAAGCACGGGGACAGCTTTGCATTCTACTCCTTGCCACGGGGCAATGGACAAGTCTTTTATCTCTCTGGGCCTTGGTTTTTCTCTGTAAAATGAGGGAGTTGAATGAAGCGATCTTTCAGGTCTCCCAGATCTAACAGCCTTGTACTTAATTCTGGAGCTGACCACATTTTTGTCCTTTTAAGGACTGGTGATTTCATTGGGTGGGTCTTCCCTTCAACAACACAGGCTAGAAACCCTCCACAACTTGGGAGATGGTCACTGAAAGCTGCCGCAGCTGAAAAATTCACCCTGTGGCCAGCTTAAGGATGAACCTCTGCAAACTTGGGCTAGTTCCTGGATGAGTCTGTCAAGCAGCCCACACACGAGGCTTTTCCAGCTTGGGAGAAACTGGCAAAATTTGGGCTCTGAATTAGAAGCACAATTTAGACTGTAACAACACTGTAAAAATGACCACTTTGAAAGATTCAGGAACTCTGTTCAATGCAATGGCCAAGACTAATGATGAAGAATGCTGTCCATCTCCCGACAGAGAGGTTAGGGTCTAAGTATGCAAAATGAGACACATTTCAGAAGAGGCTAGTGTGGGAACGTTTTGCTTTATCCTGCATCTTTTTTTTTAAACCCTCATCTATTGTCTTAGTATCAATTCTATGACAGAAGAGAGACACGGATTAGGCAATTGGGGTTGTGACTTGCCCAAGGTTGCACAGCTAGACACTCAGAAGTGTCTGAGGCCAGTTGATCACACATCTTTTTTTTTTTAAACCCTTACCTTCTCTCTTAGAATTGATACTGTGTATTAGTTCCAAGGCAAAAGACTGGTGATGGCTAGGCAATGAGGGTTAAGTGACTTGTCTAGAGTCCCATAGCTAAGAAGTATTTGAGGCCAGATTTGAACCTAGGACTTCCCATCTCCAAGCCTGGCGCTCTATCCTCTGAGCCTGAATGTTTGTTAAAAAGGAGTTCCTTTTTCTTTTCAGTAGAGGAAGGAGGAGGGAAAGAGGGAAGGCAAAGAAAGAAATGCTTGTTAAATGAAAAATAAAAGAAAATTTAATTAACAAAGCTTGTGCTCTGATGGCACAGATTTCAAAAAACAGAATCATTGCTATACCATGATGAGTTACTGAAGTAGGGCTATACTATTTTCTAAACATGCCCTTCTCAATTTTCCAATTTCTGTTGCTTACTCTTCCATTTTTCTAATAACCAGGTTTAAAAGTCCTAAAGTTAAAAAAAAAATAAAAAAAAGTCCTAAAGTTTATTTAATTAATTTAGAATATTTTTCCATGGTTACATGATTCATGTTCTTTCCCTCTTCTCACCCCTCTCCAATAGCCAAAGAGCAATTCCACTGGGTTTTACGTGTGTCATTGATCAAGATCTATTTCCATATTATTATTTGCATTAGGGTGATCATTTAGAGTCTGTATCTCCAATCATATCCCCATTGACCCATGTGGTCAAGCAGTTGTTTTTCTTCTGTGTTTCTGCTCCCACAGTTCTTCTCTGGATGTGGATAGCATTCTTTCTTATAAGTCCCTCAGAATTGTCCTGGATCATTGCATTGCTGCTAGTATAGAAGTCCATTACATTTTATTGTACCACAGTGTATTCATCTCTGTGTACAATGTTCTCCTGGTTCTGCTCCTTTCGCTCTGCATCAATTTCTGGAGGTCATTCCAGTTCACATGGAATTCCTCCAGTTTATTATTCCTTTGAGCACAATAGTATTCCATCACCATCAGATAACACAATTTGTTCAGCTATTCCCCAATTGAAAGGCATCCCCTCATTTTCCAATTTTTTGCCACCACAAAGAGTACAGCTATAAATATTTCTATACAAGTCTTTTCCCTTATCTTTTTGAGGTATATACACAGCAGTGGTATGGTTGGATCAAAGGGTAGGCAGTCTTTTAATGCCCTTTGGGCATAGTTCCATATTGCCTTCCAGAATGATTGGATCAATTCACAACTTCACCAGCAATGCACCAGTATCTTTGAGGTTATTTTTTACTTTTCCTTCTTCACTTTCAACACAGTTATCTTCCAAGTCAATTCTGTCAATTCTACTTACACAAAATTTCTTGCATTTGTCTCTTCTCCAAACATAGCAACTATCTTAGCTCTGGCCATCATCACCTCTCTCCCAGATTACTTTTAAAAGTCTTCTAACTGGTTCTCCTGCCTCCAATTTTGGCCCTTGTAATCTATCCTTCATATGGCTACCAAAATCATCTCTCCATAGGAGAGATAATGTTTTTGTGTAATAGACAGAGAGATGGCAATAGAATGAGGAAGGCCTTTTTCAAGTTCTGCCCTGCCAAATATTAGGTATGTGACCCTGGCATTATCACTTAAGAGCTTGGTGTCTGAAGTAATCTTTAAAACTATAGATACAGGGTAATTGTTGATCTACATTGATAAAGTGGGTTTCTTATATCTGTGAAACCACTGGTATGTCAATGCAATTCATACCTTTATGTCATTTGTTCATTAAAATGTTTTCAACTGCTGACGGAAAAATACAAACTCCTTAGTCTAGTGTTTAAAGTCCTTCTCAATCTGGCCTCAATTTACCCTTTTCTAATAATACTCTATTTTTGATTTAAAGCTACCTGTGTTTGGGGGAATTAAAGGAAAGAGACTGGAAACTTTCCTTCTTAATAAATTTTACTTCGACATAGAAACAGGACCCATCAAAACTCACTACTCATGACTTGTGTGCTCGTATGTCAGTTTTGCTCATTTCATTAGGAATGCTCAGAAGTCCTTTATTTCAGTAAAGATTCACTCTCACACCCCCTTCAAACCACCCCACCCCCACCCCAGGGAATTATACTTATTTTTGCTGAGTATTAATTCTTGGTTGTAAGTGCGTATCTTTTGTCTTCTGGAATATCAAACTCCAAGCTCTCTGTTCCTTTTGAGTGGTGCTGCTAAATTCTGTGTGATCCTACTATGGTTCCTCAGTACTTAAAATTCTTTCTTTCTAGCTTTTTGCAGTATTTTTTCTTTAGCCTGGAAGCTCTAGATTTTGTAATATTCCTGGAAGTTTTCATTTTGGGGTTTCTTTCATAAGGTGAGCGATGGGTTCATTTTTATTTCTATTTTGCCTTCTGGTTCTAAGAAATCTATGCTGCTTTCTTCTATGATTTCTCCAAATGATTACTAGGGGTCCTATTCCCTTTTTTGGTTTTCAGTATCTTTTAAGTAATCCAAAAATCTCTCCTTGATCTATTTCTCAGTTGTTTTTCTGAGAAAAATTTTACATTTTCTTCTATTTTTTTCACACTTTTAAATTTGATTTTGCTATGTTGTCTCATTAAATTTTGGCCCTTAATAATTTTCAAGGAGTTTGTTTCCTTGCTAAGTTTTTATACCTTTTGTTCCAGGCTGTTATATCTCTAATTCTTTTCCCCAAACCTCTCATTTCTTTTACATTTTCCTCCTCTAGTACTTTTGTTTGATTTTTAAAATAACTTTGAATTAAAAAACAAACTCTTGCTTCCTCTCTTCCAGGAATTCTAGCTCAACTTGGGCCCAAGTTGTGCTTTTCTTTGAAGCTTTATTTATTGATGTTCTGGACTCATCCCCCCCCCCCCATATATCTCGAGTCTTCTTTTTACCATAACATCTTTTTATAGTGGGATTTTTTTTTCCATGTTCCTTCTTTTAACCCGATTCCCAACTTTGGACTTGATGTTAGGACTGGGCTCTGTGCACTTCTGGAGAAAATATTTGGACTGGTAATTCTACTACTTTCTTTGAGGTATTGATTATTATTCTATTTCAGGATCCCAGAGACAGCTCAGGCTGGGGATTTTAAAAAATAAAGTGCTTCCCAAATGGTCTAATCCAGGGCAAAGTATAGTTGATAACATCCTTGTCTGAGCTCTGCAAGTTCCTGATCTGGGCTTCAATCTGAGAAACACACTTGTGGGCTTGCTCTTAGTTGGAGTTCCAATAGACTGCTATTGGAAACAGTCACTTTTAAACAGTTGGGAAGCTCTGCTAGTTCTAAATAATAGACCTACAAAGTTGAGATCTCTGACCTGGTTAATCAGAAGTAGGCTTCAGACTGGACTGGAAGTTGGAACTGAGACTCTTGTTCTGCTTTATTCCCAGGTTTGGACTCACACAGCTGCTGCTTGTGGGTCTAGGCTAGCTCCCTGCTCAGTACAGAGTATAGGGCTCCTTACCCTGCACTGCTACTTCTATGCACAGGTTCCCTTCTCAGTTCACCCTTGATCTGGAACATGAGCACTGGAACTGTCAGTTGGTACTTGTTCCTGCATTATATACCAGTTCAGGTCCCTCTGGGACATCTTGCCCTGGTACACAGGCTTATCCCTCTTTCAGGCTCTGTGTTAAAATGCTCTGTGCAGCTGTTTCTGACTGGACCTGTTTAGACCACAGATTACAATATCACCTTATGTTCATTTGGGTTGGAAAAATGACTCATTGTGACTTTTTCTTGGATTTCCCAATAAGGACTCAGTCTGGTGTCTTTGCTAGATCTTTTATGGAGGAATTGTGGAGCTGTATTTCTTTCTGCTATTTCTCCCACCTTGGCTCTACCTCTCTCTCTCAACACCTCACAAAAATATGACCCCGCCCCCCAAAAAACCCCAATTAAACAAGATAACATAAGTGAGATTGCTACTAATATGAAATCTGTCTTACCCTTTGGCAGTTTACTAATTGTTAAAACAAAGGAGATATGTGTGTTTTAACTGTAATAAATTAATGTTGTTATATTTGATGCGGAACATTTTTGCTGCTTAAAGTGGCCAGACCCTCAACTTCTATTCATTCCCCAAATCTACTTTTCTGAAGCCCTTGCCTTCAATTAGTCTTCAAATGAATGATTAGGTAATAGGGATAAAGCTAAACTCCAGAAATAGTTATAAACTTATGTGAATATCTAAAAATTATGTCTCATAGACATATTGGGGGGGGGTGGCTTTTAATGCAAGGCACTGGAGAAAGTAATCAAGAGAACAACTGCTAGTTCCTCTCTAATTCCCAAAATACTATTCAGAATTTGGAGTATGAGCCAATGTGCCCAAAGGCATCCCAGTTTGATTCTGAAACAACAAATATTTAACTGGGGGAAGTGAGTGAGGATTAGGGGAAGTTTCTTGAACAATCTGATGATCTCCTTAATCAATCCAATGCAGTTTCATTCATGAGAGCAACCTTTTTTCCAGGGTCAGGAAAGAACTTCTTTAAAATGTGTCTATTTCTACCACGTTCTGCAGGAAGCCTAGCAGTGTCTGTTGTTTCTTGGACCAGAAAAGTCCATTCTCAAGATTTTTCCTCTCAGGTTGTGTGGGCAAGCCATACAATTCCTAATGTACTTTTGTCCCAAAGCAACCCTTATCAGATCCTGAAATAGGGGAGGAACTAACTATTCAAGTACTATCTCCCCCAACCATTCATGTATTTAGAACATGTCAGCTATGGTTTCTTGTTCTTCTTTATAGGCCAGCAGAAAATAGTGGCTCTTGGGAGAAGAGTTTGTCCTCTTAGATTTCAGTCAGCCAACCATTTTGAGGAAACCCCACTTCCTCCAACCCAATCAGGATCCATTCCCTGTCCTCTTTGCCAACTGGGATGCCTATATTCTACTTAGAATCTCTGTAATGCCTAGACAATAGACCATATCCCATAATTAAGGAGCTCATCAAATTGATCATGGAACTCCTTTATTCAACGCACCTTAAAGAGGTGAGAAAATGAAGCTATCCTGGAAATGGGGTTGGAAATAGGATAAATTCAGATTTGTCCAGAGTTCCTTCCACCGCACCACACAGAGCAAAAACTGTTTGGATAGTCAAGTTATGTTCATGGTGATGAACTATATACCTGTCATCTAAGGACCAGCTTAAATTCAAATTGGTGCATGGTTTTGAGGTGATTAAATTTTCAGTCAGAGAAAGACCATCTACTGCATTATGAAAGAGTTGTGATATGTATCAGTGAAGGGAAGCAGAGAAGTTTTTCCTGGTCAGTCCCTAAGAATGATTAATCCTTCCTGATTCAACAAGGACAAACAAGTTTCCTCTGTGAGAGAGGGCCCCAGGGGAGAAGAGAAGCAAATACTTTCTGAGGCTATGGGTATTCACTTGTTAAAACTGGCCTAGTTTTAGCTGTGGGCAGAAGGACTCCATGAATGGACATATTTGTGTAAAAACTAAGACACTGGTTATGAAGCACTGAAGCTACCAGTTGGGCAGAGAAGTGGGTTTTGCTGGTGTAGGTGCAGCTGAATGAGTCACCTGGCTACTCCTCAAAGGGTTTCACTGACACCTGATTGAACTTTTTTTAAAAATCCAGTTAAACTCTAGGAACTTGAATCCTTTTCCAGGGAGGCACTGTCATTTCTTAACTTTGACATCCCCAACTCCAAAACCCACCCAAACAGTGCATTCCGTTTGTGGCCCAACAAGGGAACAATTGTATTGAGACTCAGGGTTTAGAAATAACTAACATTCATGAAATCCAGAATCTGCAGAAAACAGAGACATAAAAGGAGATTTCTGAAACACCCTCAAATTCCACACGATCAACCACATGAAAAGAACATGTATCTTGTAAAAGTAGGATGAGTGCCAACAGTTACTATAACTTGGAGGCAATAGTTGCTTCCCTCTTTCTTAACCATTACTGGGAGAAGAATCCTTTCTTCTTTTGACCTCCCTCCTGTCTCCAACAAATTATCCTTGTATCTGAGCAGGTCAATCTCTCTTTTATAATTCCTATACTGTCATGATGCCGAGTTATTCTCTAGTTAGTCCTTAGTTCAATAAATATATAGTTTGGTTGACTAACGTTGGAACTGGGCCTCCCCAACTAACCTTCTTGTTTAGGGTGAAGGAAGCAATATGAGTAATTGGATTTTTTTCTTTTTGACACCCTGAGGGCTAGAAGGTTCCACTAATCGGATGGACTGTGGGCACTTGGCACTAGTCTCATACCTTGGGGCCTGGATTCTGGAGAGCGCCAAATCAGGGACACATTTTATTTTAGGCCTCTCCAACAACTCCTTCAGTCGTACTTACCAGAAAAGCCCAACACAGGGCAGAATTCCCAGGGAAGTATTAAATGACTGTACCTGCGAGGGCTGGTTGGCTGAAGAGCCTGGGTCTTTCACTAGTTTCTGGCTCTTCCACCACACCCCAGGCCCAAGGCACATCCGACAGGCACAACAGTACAGTACTGTGTTTTTAAAGCGCCCAGAGAGCTAGGCTCCAAGATGGATTACACACTGCTTTTGTTCTTCACAGTATAGGTCTCCAATGACATCCTCTTCTGACACCAAGTTGTGGTGTGAGGGTAACCTTGGGCTCCCAAAGGCTATGGCAGCAGAGGCAAGCTCTGGCAAGTTCTATCATATGGGCAGGATGTGAGGGCTGTTTGTCATTTAAGGAATAGACTAGTCAAGTACTGGAAGGATCACTACTAGAAGGATGGCCACTTTTTGGTCACAGCAATTCAGGAAACTTTACTGAGGTGTGGAAGGGATATGGACTCCCTTGTGGAAGAAGTCCCCATGCCAAAGAAGTCATAGATACTTGAAATATTGAAATAAATGACACAATCAAAAATGGTTTCCCTTTCTTGGAATGAGGAAATCCTGCTCCAATAGAAACAGTGGACGTGCCTAGTCAGACAATATGTGAGTAGGCCCCCAAGGGAAATGAGGAATTTCTACCATGGAAACCTTAAACAATAGGATCAAGGGATATAGACTAAATGATTTTTAGTAGTCTTTCCCAAACCAGGGATTCAGAATCCTATGCAGAGGAAGGGGGTTTGTTGATGTCCAGTTGTTTCAGTCATACCCAACACTTCTTGACTCCACTTGGAGTTTTCTTGACAAAGATACTGGAGTAGTTTGCCATTTCCTTCTCTAGCTCATTTTACAGATTAGGAAACTGAGGTAAACCAATGTACATGACTTGCCTAGGGTCACTCAGCTAGTAAGTGTTTCAGATAATATTTTTAACTTGGGAAAAGGAGTCCTTGACATCAGGCCTGGCATTCTATCCACTGGGTCACTTAGCTGTCCTAAAGGAAGGGTAGGTTCCTATTTTTGTTAACAATACCTAAAAAATCTACACCTTACAGGACTGTTGAAAATATAAAATGAGGGGGCAGCTGAGTGGCTCAGTGGACTGAGAGCCAGGCCTAGAGACAGGAGGTCCTAGGTTCAAATCCTGCCTCAGACACTTCCTGCGCAAATCACTTAACCCCCATTGCCTACCCTTACCACTCTTCTGCCTTGGAACCAATACAAAGTATTGACTCCAAGACAGAAGGTAAGGGCTTCCAAAAATAAATAATAAACAAACAAATATACATAAAAAATGACCCCCGTAAAGCAAGCATTTATACATAATATATATGTAGTATACATCATATGTAATATATAAAGTTAATATATTTACATTTTATAATATATGTACAATATAATATATACACATACACACACACACACACACACACACACACACACACAACTCATATAAGCAAAGCACTTGATAAACCTAAAGACTCCATGAGTCAACTATTATTACAATTGTTTTTGTTCTCTTCTAGTTTGGTGGAGTTCACAGGGAAATGGTCCTGAGACAGGTTGCAAAGAGGTTTTTATGTTTAATGATCTCCAGAGTATTGCACAAATAATTAGAATGACTGTTTTTTGAAGTCAAATCATTGTTAGTTCATTCTCCATATGCTTCTTGAACACATCTTTGGGACAACTGCAGGAAGAAAAGATGACAGGGGTGGCACGTACTTCATACTCTTCCAACCCAGTTTTCATTTCTTCTATTGGGATTCTGTCTTTTTAAAGTTTTCCATCCCATGGAACTTGGGAGATCATGAGTATTCTCTATGACAGTAGTTACTAAAAGCATTGCTCTTAACTTCTTATGGATAAATACTATGTTCAGGAGATTGTGGGAAATGCTTTTGTCTATCTAGCAACTTATCTGCTACATTCTCGAGGATATTCTGAGGTCTGTATTTGTTGTATGGGGATTTTATGATCTGTGAGTTTAAGAAAGGCAGCAAGCTTCTATTGGCTACTAAGTCATATCTTACTAGTTATTTTACAGGTGCTAAATTTTTGCAAATTGGAGTGAAATTTTTAATAGCTTATTTTTATTTTTCAATTAACAAGCATTAAAAAAATTAAAAATTAAAAAAAAATACCCTTCCCACCTTTAGTAAAACAAAACAAAACAACAAGGGCAAAAATAAACAGCAAACTAAAGCCTATTATAAAGTCACACAAGTCTGGCAAATCAAATTCTCACATTAGTTATGTTTGAAAATATATGAGAACAATAACATTTTAAGGTTTATAAAATACTTTCCAGCTATTATCTTTATAATAATCCTAGGGAGTAGGTGCCATAATTATCATTATTTTGCAGATGAGAAAACTGAGGCAGTCGGAAGTTAAGTGACTTGCTCAGGGGCAACACTGCTAATAATCGCTGAGGGAAATATTTTAATTTGTATCTTATTCATTTGAGGTCTTGTGCCATCTAACTGCCTATCACCTCTCTGTCAGGAACTGAGTGGTATGTTTGACTTTCATTCTTTTGGACTCCTAGCTTATCATTACATTGATCAGAGTTAAAATCTTCCAAAATTGTTTTGCTTTTTAGTGTTATCTTTGCATAAATCATTCTATTCTTTCTGCTCACTTCTTTCTGCATCAGTTCAAAGTACACTCACCCTCCTCTGAAAAGATCTTTCATAATTTCTAGCACAGTAACATTCCGTTTTATTCATATACTGTAATTTGTTTAGCATTTCTCCACTAGGAATCGTTGCCTTAGTTTCCGATTCTTGACTATCACAGAAAGAGCAAGTGTAGCATTATGCAGCATAGTTTCCGTTTCCTTGTATAAGCTTCACTGATCAATAAGTCTGGCCTCCTTAAGAATAATTTTCTTACAGTAACTTAATGGCAATCTCTTGCCATTTCTATAAACATTTCCTCTTTGTTGACACTTCTCTGTCAATCTGTCATTGGCCAAATTCAGAGTATTGCACATGAAAGGCCTTTTGATTCCACTCCTGGATTTCATCATTTTATACACTCCATTCAGAAGGAAACCAATTTCATGACATTTGGCAAATAGTGTTCGGGATCTATTGTCAGCCTTTGTCTGTCCTTGCTCAGCGAAGCAGTGTCTGCTGTTCCAGAATAAAGCAGCTCCACCAACTCCTTCCTTTATTTGCCTCTCCCAGGACACTGCTAGGCCGTGCTTCCACTTAACAGCACCTTCTTTCTCTGTGTCTTCTGCTTTCATTTATGTCTGCTTGCTAGGCAAAGGGTAAGGAGCTTACGTTTTAAAGTGTCAATAGTTGGACTAATGTTTATGGGTGATCTAAAAATGTGGTTCTTAACCCATTTTGCCTCTTTTTATATAATTCTTCCCCTGTAACTGCACAAACAGAGATGACCCTCCAACCATTTTGGATTTTTCTATCAAGTGTTGTGAGAGCCAAAGAAGTCAGTCCCAAGTAGACATACTGATGGAGAGGAGCTAGGCTGGTCCTCAGAAAGTGAGCAGTCTGTAACTGAGACTCTACTCGAAGCCTTTCTAACACAGAAGGACCTACTTTATGCTTTGCTACCATCACCTTCAAGGGCCCAGAGTTGGCACCAGACTACAATGAAGCATCTGAGTGGGATTTTGTGCAGAAGTCCAGCTTATCTGGCTTCCAAACTGGTTCACTTTCACTCTACTTCACTCTTTAATGGTAACAGGCTGCCTTCCTGGCCTAAGCCTTCGCTGCTCTGACTCAGTGCATTGTGGTACAACTTCTTGGACCATTCTCAAGGCCTCGGGGGAGTCTTCTCCTGGTTCTACTCACCACGAAGGGAAGGATGCACTCGTGTTGACTCTGAACCACATACATGCTGAACAAGGACATGCGGCTAGGGCCTTCCAGACTGCAGGCTAGAGAGAAGAAATTCTGCAGAGCCTCGCAGAGATTGGAGCAGACCGTGGCCCACGAGGGGAGTGCAGCATCCACGATGAGAAGGCGGGGAGGCTGCTGCCACCCGTGTGTTGGGGTGAGGGGTCCTTTGCTAGCAACATTTCCCCGATGCATGGTGGCCAGACTAGAGGTGTAACTGATTTTCTGAGTGTCTTCTTTACCTGTAGGGAAGGAAAAAGAAGTCTCTAAGGAAAACAAGATGTGAAAATACAGTTGTGGAGTTAGTATGGTAGCTCAAATGCTAGTCACTACTCAGTCCCTTCACTGACCACTCTCCTCAATTCTTCCCCAGAAGAAAACAAAGTGACTCTCCTCCCTGCCATCAACATCTTAATTCTTTCTCAGTGGAGAAAGATGCACCAATAGCTCCAAGTAGTATGGGAAGAGGAGATTACCCTTAAATGGATCAATAGCCAGTCAGTCACTTCACAAGGTGAAGAGAGCAAGATTTTTATCAAGACAAGCACATTTTCCTGCCTTGGTTTTGGGTTATTACACTTGAACCATTTCTCTACCTTTGAACTGTGAGGTCTGGTAAGGGCTTTTAGGCCAAAGAAAAGATTATCTTTAAATATTCTTTTTTTTTTTCCCCCTTGAAAAGTAGGATTTTAATAGGCTTCCAAAGAGGGAGAATTTGGATTGATGAAAACAGATTCCTTGGAGTATTTGAGGAAAAATGTTGGTTGAAGGATGAACTGAGGAATAAAATGTGAGAGAAGGGACCTCTGGTGAAGAGGGGTGGGAGGGGGGAAGACTGGTTCCCAGGATAACCAAATGAAGAATCAGGATTAACTGAGGGGCTTTCTCTGACTCTGGATGCTCAAATTTCTATTATTACATTATTTTCCTGCACATAGGATCATAGATTTAAATAGTAACAGTCCTGAACACTGATTCACCATTTATTTTTTTTAAAAAACCCTTACTTTCTGCTTTGGAATTGATACTAAGTGACAGTTCCAAGGCAGAAGAGCAGTAAGGGCTGGGCAATGGGAATTAAGTGACTTGCTCAGGGTCACACAGTTATGGCATATCTCAGGCTAAATTTGAACCCAGGTGCTCCCATCTCCAGGCCTGGCTTTCTATTCACAGAGCCATCTTGCTGCCCCTCACCACTCATTTTACAGAGTTGAAAAATGAGCCTTTGAGACAGCCTTGACCAAGAGGGTCAAGGTCTTCTAGGGATTCAGGAGTCAAATTAGAATTTGAATGCAGGGTCTCTGACTCCAAATCCAGGCCTTTTCTTTCTATCACAGCAGACTACCTCTCTAGAGTCTCTGTAGTACACTGCATTAATTTATTTTTTTAAAGGGTGTAAAAAGAGGGTTATGGAGAGGGCACAGTGTCCAAGCACAAAGTCAGGACATGGAAGAGGGTAATGAAAATGGGTCAGCTTGGGCCCCTCACCAAAATGGTAGTGTCAGGAAGATCTGCCAGTGGGAAACAGGGAAAATGGAAGAAAAATGAATAGGAAGAGAAGGATACCATTTTCAAAGATTACTAGTGAGCTCTAACTTAAGTGTGATGGACTCTTCTCAGTCCTTGTTCTCCTTGACTTTTCTGTTGCACTCAGCCCGTTGAATTCTCCCAGATCCTCTCTCTTGCTTTGACTTCCAAGGCTCTACTCTCACAAGGTTCTTTTCATAACTATCTGACTTTTTATTTTTTTCTTATTCTTCCCTGATGGTTTATCACAATTCCCCAACTCTAAGTGATCCAAGGCAAGTCATTTAACTTTTCTCAATTATAAAATAGGGATGATAATAATAATAGTACTTATCTCCTAGGTTTGTTGTGAGGATCAAATTAGATAATATTGATAAGGGCTTAGCATAGTGCCTAGCACACAGCAGATGCTATGTATACTTGTTTCTTTCTTTTCTGTCCCCCAGGGCTCTTGTCTTTATACTATACTCTCTTCTTGAGAAATCTAATCTCCTCTAACAGATTAATTACCAACAACCTCTATACTACTGACTCTCAAATCCACATATTAAGTCTAATCTCTCTCCTGAATTTCCTTCAATCTTCCATCTCCATTTGCCTTCAGAATGCCTCTACCTGGATGTTTCAGTAGAACCTCTGGTTCAACATCTATAAAATTGCAGTGACCCTCTTCCCAACCCTCAATTTACCTCTGGAACTTCTGAGTTATCTTTGACTCTTCTTTCTCCCTTCCCCAATTCCACAATATCTTTCACATTCACCCCTTCTCTCTACTCAAAGTAACACCACCCTGGTTCAGGTCCTAATCTTTTCTTGCCTAGATAATTCTAAGGGCCTCCTAACTGGTCTCTCTGCCTTCATCCTGTACAGTCTCCAAAACATTCTTCAAGCAGCTGCCAAAGTAATTTTCTTGGTGTACAAGGTCTGACCATGCCATTTCCATACTCAGTTGTGTGTAGGGGTTCTGAGGATAACACAAAAACTCCTCAGCCTAGCATTTACAGCAGTCTGTAACATGGCTCAAAGTTTCCATTAGCTTTATTTCATATTACTAATTTTCATACTATTTTTAGCCAAACTGGAATGACTAATTGTACTCTGAACTTAACATCTCCCACCTTTATGCATTTTTCTGCAGACTGATCCTGGGCCTGAAATGTTATCCTGCTTCATCTCTGCAGGACAATTCCAATCATGCCATCTCTACTCAATTCCCCCTCTAGTTGTCATCTTCACTTCCTCCCCACTAGAAAATTGGGCTGCATCCCTGGAGCCCCTGTAAGCTTTAATAAGCCAACTTTGACCTTACCTCATCTTGAATATCTCCAGACATGCCATCCTCCCTGCTCCTCCCTTTCATGTTAGATTCTCCCATTAAGAATGTTATATTCCTCAAGATCAGGGGTTGTCTTGCTTGCCTTTATCTCTGTTTCCCATTTTTAACAGAGTTAGTACTAGCACATAGTAAATGCTTAACAAATGCTTGCTTACTCTAGCTAATCTAACTACCTTTCAAGCTTTCTCTTCTTTCGAGGCTCAGCTCAGGTGATCTCCTAAAGCTAAAAGTAAATTTTCTCTCTTCAAATTTTCCTAGTGCATTTTGCCTCAATTTTTCTTTACCCTCATCATCTTCTACCCCATAGGAAATTTACCTGTGTACATGTCCAATCCTCCCAGTAGAATTTAAGATCCTTGGGTGGAAAGAAACAGAGAAGCAGTATCATTTTTAATCTCTATATCCTAAGTATCTACCATAGTATCTTGTATATATTAGGAAATTAATATTTATTGATATGAATGAAATTAAGGAGAGAACTAGAGTAAGGAACTCGAGGCAAACAAAACCTATTTCGAGAAATTCTACTGATTTGGTGGAAGGGGAGGATATCGCACCTAAAAAAGCCTTTCAGGTTTTCATCAGGAAACTGTCCATGACATTGGATCATAATTTACTCAAGATTGTGCTAAATACTTCACTTTTAGATGGATTCTAGGCACGAACACAGAAAAAGTACCATATATTTATATGTAATTTCTTTTTGGCCAGGGTTCTCTAACCAACTGAGAGAGTAGGCATGACTGTTCTGGGAACAGTGAAAGTAGATTCCCTAATTATAAGTGAACATAATTCTGATTTACCAGCCAATCTTAAGTTAATTTCATTAGCAAGAATTCATTCCCTAACTGTGTTCATCGTAGGAAGAATTCATAAAATAAGGATCCTCTTAGTGCAAAGCTGAGACTCAGAACCTAGATCTGCAGTAACAATCCCAACAAGGAGATGACACCCTACAAGGCTTGGCCAACCTGGATCTCTTTATAGTTAATCTTTTCAACTATGATATCTGTATAACTGCTCAGTTTTTTCCGCAAAACTCCCTTGTAATGGCATTTTGACCCACCAGTTTAATCAAAAGAGTAACACTAGCAAGGAAGATGATAAAAATACAATGAGCTCCTGTAAAGAGAATTGCATTTTGTAAATGTTGGAAATAATTTGTGTATATTGTTGAATTATTCTGGGTGATGGGGACTGTTTTTGTTTAGCTGCTTATATTTCCTTGTCTGTCTTCTAGTTGAGCTAGAATTGGGTTTGGTTATGTATCTAGTTAGACAAGTGATCACACAGGAGGACCACCAAAATGCCAGCAGAAGACTTCTTGACTGGTGGGATTGAAAAAGTGGATCAATAAACTAGCTCCTGCAAGCCTAAAAAGGGTGAACCCCAAATTAAACTTGGATATGCTTAGGGCAAAAGATATTATTATTATTATTATTATTATTATTATTATTATTATTATTATTATTACCTAGGGTCATATGGGGAACAAACCTATTGGCTCCACTCCTGGCCCTGAAGGGATTAAGAGCACAACTGTAACTCAGAAAAGTTTAGGGTGACTATGTCTGCGGCAAGGATTGTTTCTGATATACATTTGCAGGGTTATATTATTTCAGTGTTTGTATACATATCTTTTCCTTGTTAATACTTTAATATTCCTTTAGCTTGTTAACATACTCTAAAAAAGCAAACTCTTGTGGAGGTAAAGTTCAAAGAAGAAGGGAGTAGAAGGAAGAAAAGCGAGTGCTAAGAATTGAGAGCTGAAGAGGGTGGCAGCATCAGAGGCAAGGAGGGATCAAGTGAGGCAGAACTCTGATCTTAAAGAGCCAGGAATGTTTAAGAAGCTTGGTCCCTTGAGCTAGGGTACAGGAATTAGAATAAGCTTAGTAAAGGAGGCAGAGTAAAAGAGCTCCAGAAATGATGGCATCTTCTTGGAAAACAGTCTGACAGTATGATACAAAAGTATACCCTTTTCTCTACCCATTCTATCTTTGGGACAAACTATATGCCGGCAGAATATTATCAAAAAAGCTATAGGTTCAAAGACAGGGGGCAGCTGGGTAGCTCAGTGGATTGAGAGTCAGGCCTAGAGACAGGAGGTCCTAGGTTCAAATCTGGCCTCAGCCACTTCCCAGCTGTGTGACCCTGGGCAAGTCACTTGACCCCCATTGCCCACCCTTACCACTCTTCCACCTAGGAACCAATACACAGAAGTTAAGGGTTTAATAAAAAAATAATAAAATTCAAAGACAGCATGATTTTTTACTGTAAAAGCTATAAACGCTTCTTTTCTGTGATCTCCTGGTTAACCAGATAACAAGCATGCAGGTTTCTAATTCTATTTTTACCTTCTAAGCTAATTTCAGCCCTTCTCTTCATTATTATGGTTATTTAACTTTTCATGTGTCTTAGTCATTTTTTTCATGGGCTGCCATGGCTAGAGAATTTATCACCAAGTGACCAGCCCACTGAAGATGAGCTTTCCATACTTAGCAACACTGGTCCTTGGAAAACAGACACCCTCTATTGCCAGGACTCTACCATAGTCCTTTGTGTATTTCTTTTGGGAAACTGTGCTGTTAATTAACCTAAACTTTTCTCTAATGCAAATGTCATTTTTTTTTAACAGTAATATCTTCCTCTTCTGGTGATGAGAGATTGCTGAGTTAGGGAATTATACTCTCCTTCAGGAATTGCCCAGGGTTACATGGTTTTTAAGGCCAGGAAGCAGCACAAATGAGGAATAAATGATTTCAATTTTGGGTGGATATGTAAGTATGACAGAAAGTAGGCAGATTCGCTAATGTACCGCAAAAGGAAGCAGTAAATACCCAGATGGCATTGGCATGGAGAATGTTTGAGCATGATGGGAGAATCTATTACTAGGGTGAATTGTGCCTTATTTAATGTGAGGACTAAGAAGAAGGAGTAGGATAATCTGGAGACCCCGAAAAAGAACTGTGGCTTTTGCCTTTGATTTCCTTCTCTTTCCTTATTCTTACTATAGTGTGTAGAGGTAATTGTCTTTGTTTGTGTATTACTTTCTCTAGTATCCTCAGTGCAAAGAAATAAATGATAGTAGTAAAATCAGTTTTTTTTTAAACAAACTCTTATCTTCTGTCTTAGAATTGATATAAAAAAAAATCAGTTCCAACATAGAAGAGCAGTAAATACCAGGCAATGGGGGTTAAGTGCCTTGCCCCGGTTCACACAACTAGGAAGTATCTGAGGCCAGATTTGAGCCAGGTCCTCCCTACTCCAGACCTGGCATTTTATCCACTCATTGTACTACCTAGTGTCCCCTTATGAACTCTTTCTTAAGTCTAGACAATTAACAAACAATAACTAAAGCCTTGATTTGTAGCAGATGCTAATCTCTGAGGTATAAATGTGCACACTAAAAATTTTATAACTAGCTTGACATGATCATCACTAACGTTGTCCTGACCACCAAAAATGAATCTATGCTTATTCAACATTGAGTCAGGACTCAATACAGGTAGAAAATGGAAAAAAGGAAACCTGACCAAACATTTTCTCTGGCCTAAAATGGGGTACTCACCAACAGCGTGGATGTAGTCATTCTAAGGACAGTGAATCTGATAAAGCACAAACTGCTAGAAACGTAATCAAGGACAATGGAAAAGGTCGGCTTGGCAGGCAAGTCAAGAGTTGGCACATAAATTAGGACGGACTATCAGGTGGAGAAAGCACTGGCCTCTGAGTCAGGAGACCTGGATTTGACTCTTGGCTCTGACATTATGTGACTTAAAACAGGTCCCAACCCCTCAGTGCCCTAGATTCATCTGTAAAATGGGAATAGTAGGGGCAGCTGGGTAGCTCAGTGGATTGAGAGTCAGGCCTAGAGATGGGAGGCCCTACGTTCAAATCCAGCCTCAGACACTTCCCAGCTGTGTGACCCTGGGCAAGTCACTTGACCCCCATTGCCCACCCTCACCACTCTTCCACCTAGGAGCCAATACACAGAAGTTAAGGGTTTAAAAAAAAATGGGAATAGTATTATACTATTTCTCACATAAAGGTGGTTCTGCAGAGAATGCTTTTTAAACCTTAAAGAATTTTATTACAATGAGCTATTGTTATTACACTTTCATACAAGGCATATACACAAGTATTCTGTGTCATAAATAAAAGATCCAAAAATGTTTTGGGCCATCTCAGAGCTGTGATTCAGGATCTATGTTCTCACTCTTTGTGAATGCTGCCTTCTCAACTAATTCTTGGTCTATATTTCTAGGCATGCTTTTCCCTTTTGCCTGGTCCATTTCCAAAAACCCAGATGCTCTTACATAGTAGTACTAGGAAACAGGATCTAGGCTATCAAGAAGGGGAATGTCTGTTCTCCAGATATAGAATCTTGGAAGGGGAGTTGACAGATGATGAAGGATTTTTCAATGCTAATCTGTTCAATTCAGTTAAGCTTCATTTGGTCCTTTAAAGCAGCAAGGTGGCACAGTGGATAGAGTACTGGGTCTGGAGTCAGAAAGACCCAAATCCAAATCCAGTCTCTTGATAGTTACTAGTTGTGTGATCCTGGCAAGTAACTTAAGCTGTCTACATTAATTTTCTCAATTGTAAAATGGAGATAATAATAGCAAATACCTCCCAGGGCTGTTTTGAGGATCCAATGAGATATCTGTAAAACACTTAACACAGTTTTTGCACACAGTAGGTACTTGACAAATGCATGTTTCCTTCCTTACCTTCATTCTTGGGCAAAATCTCAGAATCCAAAGAACAAGGGAGAGACTTATTAGTGAGTCATGGTAAAAGCCTTGTGTGAAAAAAATAGCATAAAAGACATCATTAAGGTGGTCAAAGTGGTCAAGACATCATGAGACAACCAAGAGAACTATCTAAAATGAGACAAAGGACTGTTCAAGCAAGTAAGGAGGCCAAAGAGTATTTTGCAATCATTTGTGAAGTTTGTGATGTTTACTTTTCCCTCACTACTAAGTATTATGCAAAGTTGGTCTACATCATAGAGGAGAAAGTGAAAGGGATAAAGGAACATAACTACCTTTTAGGTTAGCAAGGACAATAAAAGGGTCCTTGAAGAAAAGAGAAGTGTTTCAAGGAAGAAACAAAGCAGAGGGGAATTCCAACTTTGGAGGTGGAAGGATATGACAGTGTACCAAAGAAGGAAGGGAAGAAGGACCACTGAACATTTGGAATGAAAATGAAAAAATAACAGGTACAAGGTGCTTCCCATAAGCAAGGGAAGCAGCTAAGGAGTTTCCTGGACAACAAAGAATGATGATACAACAGGTCATCCATTAAGAGTTGTGGAGGAAAAGATGAATAATGATTGTTGATGATGCCTTGCTGAGGGGCACCGAGGAAGCTCCCTGTCAGTCTGACACAAACAGCCCCAAGTTTTGCTGTCTTCTCAAGGCCACAAATCTGGGAAGCAACAGATAAATCCTATGACCTGTTAAACCTAATTACTGACTTCTGATGACTCATATGATAATAAACGATACCATCAGAAGGTTTATAAAGTTCACTGCCAAAAAATGAAGATCTTATGGGAATGGGTGGCATTTTTATCATTACTAATGATTTAAGGCAGAGTGTTCACAAGAGGAAGGCAAACTTAGAAACTTAAGACTTAGTTATCACAATAGAATTTGAGAATGGAATTTAGATCTCTGGTCCACAGTTAAAAAGACAAAAATGATGGGCACCTGGCGAGGAATGGAATGCACCTAGCAAGGGTCAATAAGAATATATTTTTCCTGGAGCTTGTAAATATAACCAAGAGTACTTGAAACTGAAAAGGGAAAGGGAGGGAGGAAATTGCCCATACGCAGGGGTCAGCAATGTATGACTCTTGAGCCATATCTGGCTCTTTTGAGGGCCAGATATGGCTCTTTCTGCAGGAGCCATAAAGTCAATTTTTTTTTCAGGCGCTGTTACAGGAGCGGCACTGTGAGCACTGTACGGCTCTCACGAAATTACATTTTAAAAAATGTGGCATTTATGGCTCTCACGGCCAAAAAGGTTGCTGACCCCTCCCTGTACGGATCTGCCAAACCAGGTACCAGAGTTCCAAGTAAAATGTAAGACACAGAATAGTAGAAGAGAGAGCTAGTAATTCACAAAAGATAATGTCCAAGAAAGGAGCCAGCAATAAAATCCATGGCTTCATTTGGCTATGAATAAATGTGCAAAGTATAGGTAATAAGTAGGGAGAATTATATAGATTGTAATACAAGGAGACCAGTCTGATATTGTGGGTTTTACTCATGACTGGAATATGGTCTGAAAGAGAATAACTAATTAAAAAAGAATTGAAGATAGAAAAGAGGAGGTATGCACCTATAAGGAAATTCAGGACGCTGAGCATGGAGGAGATACATGATTTGGATGATAACGGAGAGGCCTACAAACAATGAATGTGGACTTTTCTATAGATCACTTGCACAGAAAGAGGAAATAAATGAAGAAATCAAGAAACATATCAAAACTCAGCATGAAAACATGATATCATAGTGATGGAGGTCCTCAAGTATCTCAAATTCTGCTGAGAGTCTCTCTTCAAAAAGCTGAGCAGCTGACAAATTGGTGACTTTCTCCTTTTAAAAGGCAGAGTAACAAAGGGAACTGCCGTTTTAGACCTAATTCTGATAAACAAGGAAAAACTAATAGCTGAAGCAGAAACCATAGGAACCTTTAGGGATAGAGACCATTCAATAATGAAGTCTGTGACAGATAAACGTCAGGCATAGCCTGACAAGCAAATAAAATTTTGAGAATAGATTTCAAAGGATTCAGAAAATGGATAGGTAAGAACCAATGGTCTAATATTTTATAAGGGATATAGACCACCAAAAGGGGCTAACTTGAGAATGAAATTCTGAAAACAAGTAGAAGTAAAAATGTACAAGTAAAAATGGTTCTAAGGAGGAAAAGAGAGGAGTTGTTTAAAGTTCCTGATGGGGCCATATAAGAAATTCATTAGTAAACCTGAATTTTAAAAAGACAAATTTAGAAGATGGA
The DNA here is from genome assembly GCF_016433145.1 of Gracilinanus agilis. Lineage (NCBI taxonomy): Eukaryota > Metazoa > Chordata > Mammalia > Didelphimorphia > Didelphidae > Gracilinanus > Gracilinanus agilis. The sequence continues at coordinate 226,792,678 of NC_058135.1, read as the reverse complement.
AGCAAGGGCAAGTAAATTAGCATGAATATTATAAAAAAAGTCAGCATGGTTCTGTGAGAAGAGTGTCATAACTACCAAAAGCCTGAACAAGCATAAGATTGTCCATGAATGTTACAGGCAAAAAAAAAAAAAGAGAGATTTTAAGCTTTGTTGGGGGCAAGAGGAAAATATCAAAAAAATATGGAACTACTTGCTTAGGATGATGGGGTGATGATAAGAAATGATGGTGAGAAGGCTGAAATAGTCCATTCTGTGGTTTGTTTTCTCTTCTAAGGAGAACAATCATTGAACTAAGAAAGATAAAAGTTATCCCAAAGAAAAGATAGTAAAATAGCATCTAGCTACCACTCTTAATGAGTTCAAATAGCCAGGCCTAATGAATCACACTGTAGTAACCCTTCTATCAAGGGTTCTCTCTAAGACTGAGAAATCCCCATTGTGCCCATTTTGAGTGAAACCAGGTAATTGCAGTGTCTGCCACTCCTTTATGGGCGGCTAGCCACAAGCTCCCCTTTCAAGCTCTCAGGTATATAAGTTTCAAAATATTGAATGGTTTTATTTACACATTAAAGGGCAGAAATGACTCATGTCTGAGTCTATAGGGAGTCAAGAGATTCCTGCTACTGGCTACTCTCCCTCAAAGGTCTATATATTTTCTATAACTTACAGTTCTGCCTTGGATCTCTACTCAGGAAAGGCAAGGTAGGGTAGTGTTTGATGCTCAAAGTCAGTGCTCTACTCTGAGGCTCCTTGCTTTGAAGTTAAGCTTCTGCTCGCAGTTTTTGTCTGGTCCTGCTTCCCATTAGCCACTCTACAAGTCCACTGTTGCCATTGTCCATTCTCAGGTATCATGGGTCTCCTTACATGCTTAATCCTGTCACTACCTTTTAGTCCTCCTCAGGGAGAGAATGTGGCCCTCCCATGGAAGCTCTCACTACTTCATTGCTCATGAAGTTCAGCTGTTCTTCAGCAGGTGGTTTTTGTTATCGTCTGAGGGACCAGGTCTTGAGCAGATGGTCCTGACAGAAATGACCCTGGCATTTGGATAACAATTACAGTGTGGACATGCTTTTCTTTCCTAACAATCCCACTCCCCGGCTCTCCCCTTGTCTGCCTCTTGTCTTCCTCTGGAGAAGATGAGCCAGGTTATTAAAATTATCTTGGGCTGTTCCTTTTAAGATCTTGAAAGGAAGGTCAGAGCTAGGGGCTCCCATGGCCATTCAATGCCCAGGCACCTGAAATTCAAATGGAAAAGGACAACTTTGTCCTGAGTGTAAGATGTGTCCATACAGGAACAGGACATACCATACCATGAAACATAAACAATCTGTTGAGTTCAGCAAAACTACTGAAGCATTAGAAAAGGGCAAATATCTCCATTAAAAAAAAAAAAGATAAATGGCCAAAGTTTGCAAATTAGAGGCTAGTAAGCTTGATTTTAGTTCCTGGAGAAAATTCTAGAGCACATTTTAAAGGGATGATTTGTGAATACTTAAAAAGGAAAGCAGTGATCATTAAAAGTTAGTTTGGCTTCAGGAAGAAGAGGTCATATCAGATTATCATCATTTCCTTTTTAGACAGGGTAACTTGACTAGAACAGGGGAACGTTCAGACATGTTATGCATATATTTTAACAAAACATTTGTCAAAGTCTCTCCTACTAACCTCTGTGGACAAGATGGAAAAAAATGTGGGTTAGGCAACAATTCAGTTGGGTAGTTTTAGAAATAGCTGAATTATGAAACCAAAAGAGTAGTCATTAATGTGTCGATATCAACTCAGAGAGAGAGCTTTCATGCAGTGCTCCAGGGATCTGTCCTTGGATATGTGCTTTTTAAAACTTGCAATTAATCAATACCTGAGATGAAAGTATACATATCCAATCTGTAGATGACAGAATGCTGGAAGACATATTTAATATTTTGAATGACACACTCAGGACCCAGAAGTTGTTGATGATCTAGAACAATGGTTTGTATTAAATTAACTGAAATGCAATAGATTAATGTAAAGTTCCTCACTGGGGTTCAAAAACTCAACTGGAGTAGTTGTGGCTAGATGACAATTCTTGTGAAAAAGATATGGGGGTTGGGGACAGATAGGTGGCTCAGTGGATTGAGAGTCAAGCCTAGAGATGGGAGGTCCTGGGTTCAAATCTTATCTCAGACACTTCTAGCTGTGTGACCTTCAATAAGTCACTCAACCCTCATTGCCTAGCCCTTCCCCAGACTCTTTTGCTTTGTAACTAATACACAGTATTAATTCTAAGATGGAAGTAAGAGTTATAATACTACTATTACTAATAATAAGATATGGGGATTAGTGAAAGCTCAATATGAGTTAGCAATGTGAGATGGCAGCCCCAAACCCCCAAACAACAAATGTTTTCATAGGCTGCAGGAAGAGACAGATTGTCTTTTCACTTCACACACATCTCTATAAATCTATATAGATATGTCTAACTTTATGAAATAGCTGTATCATAACAAAATACTTTTCCTCTAGGGATGTTACTTTGGGCATATTTAAAATGTGTTTTATTTATTAAATGTTCACCTATGTAGGACTAGGCACTGTACTAAAAGGCCCTAAGAGAACAGTTCCCTTTTCCATTCCTGACTCAAAACCTAAATGTAAGATCTCTAAATGTCTATTTCCTAAATCACTACTTGGAATCTGTGTCCTTGTGCCTGGTAGTTGACAAATCTCTCCTCTTAATATCCCATCAGAAAAGCATTTGCTGATAGTAGTATTCCCGCCCCAAGTTTGTATATCTTGTTAAGGCCAAATCTGAATGCCAAGGCAGAGACATTTTATTTCTGATGAAACAGTTTTCATGTGATGATGCCCTTATTAATCAATTCTCTGTGAACAACATTAACTTTCACAAAATTTGTCTGGGCCTTAAGGGTATGGGGGGAGCTGTGGACCCCTTGGCTCCGAGTCACTGTCTCAGGCTTCTCCAGAAAGGCCAAGGCTTTGGCCTGGCTTACCCAAAGGTGGTCCTCCCTGGACCCAAATGGCTCAGTAATAGCTGTGAGGGGGAAAGGTGCTGCCTGGGCCACAGACATAGGCAGCCTCTGTGTCATCAGGAAGGGGACTGTCTTGGGGGGCAGGGGGCTCCTCTGGGGGTGTGTCAAGGGGGTGACTCACATTCCAACACATTTCTGTGCCTCCTACATTATCTCAGTGTCAGTAACAAATTACACTTCCTGGCCGAACGTGCCCTCTTTGTGAATAGGCACGTTGCCAATACAGTACCAAGAGCAGAGTCAATCATGACTTCTTGATAAACGCTATGCACCAGCCATACAATAGTTATTGAGAGCTCTTTAATTTGACCATCACAACAACTCTGTGATGTTGTAGTGATGCAAATATTATCATCCTCCCTTAGCCTTGGTTTCCCGAAGTGACAGAATTCTGACTTGCACTTGGGGCTCCTGATTCCAAGTCCAAGACTCGGGCCTCTGGATCCCCATTCCTCACGAGGGCCTGTCGTTAAGTTTATAGACTTTATCAGCCATTGTTAGTCTTATGCTTCCATGGTCTTCAAATGCATCACTGAGCCCCAGATGCTCGTGTAAAAATAAAAGGCAAAGAACCTCTGTCCATCTGGCTGGGACTTCTCTTCAAGTAGTTCAGCACTTAAAGAATCTAGTGGACAAATGACCAGTACTTCAGCTGCTATTCCCAAAAAGTAAACAGTAACGGAGAGGTATTCCACTAGAACCCACTGCAGCATTTCAAATGCTCCCCAGAGCAAAGACTAAGAATACTAGAGTATAAAACAAAAGGTGAATGACAAGGATAAGTCAACACCACTGAGAATTAATTTGGAATAATAACTCCCTAACAATGAATCCAATGTATCTGGCAGGCAAACACATGCCATTAATGCCTTCTCCCTCATATGCCTTCTCACTGAGTGTGTGGGGCCAGCTCCCACATGGCGACCCGAGGAATGCTGGGGCCAGGGCTGTGGCACAGATAGCCATACAGTGGATTAAATAAAGATGTGGGCCCAAGGGACGTTCCTCACCACTCCCACCTTCCTTGACATGGGTAAGTCTCTCTGAGCTTTGGGTTGATGCTTATTTTAACTAACCCCCCCCCCCAATTACATGTAAAAACAGTTTTCAACATTTTTCAAAGAATATCAGGTCTTGAATTCTCTCCCTCTCTCCCAGCTCCCTATCACTCCTTGAGATGGTAAGCAATCTCATAGATTTTACATGTGCAATCATGTAAAACAGTTAATGCTTTTTTTAAAAAAGCCACATTAAGGAGAGGAAAAGAAAAACCAACTTGTTTGCTGCTTTCTCAAGCACGAGCCATAAGATGAAGAAAAATCTGCTCTAATTCTTCTAATATGTGAATTGGGTATATATAGGTGTTTACTTGCTTTCACTTGCAAGACTTTAGCTAAGTCTGGGGATTGATTCCTGCCTCAGCAGAGAATATAATCAGAGGTTTATTGGCTAAAAAGGGTTTTATCACCAACTGCACAAGCTCATCTGGTTCCAGGGGTCTGCATCTGTTCTCTGCCTTATAGATTTTTCCTTTCCAGCCTTTGAAACATTAGTCTTAATTCTAGATGTGGAAGGAACCTTAAAGATTAAGCAGTTCAATTTTCTCATTTTAGAATTGAGCAAACAGACACAGAGTGAAGTAACCTGCTCTAGGTCAAGTTTCCTCTTCCTGTGAACCCCTGGTTCTCCTCTGCCTGATGGTTTCTGACTCACTGCTACACTCTGACCTTCAGTTTATCTGTGCTTCTGAAATTCTGGCTACCGGCCTGGCGGCTGACCCGGAGCCCAGCCTAAACCCTTATCATGTACGTATTCTCTGCTCTGCTGGTCCCAGATTCCTGCTTTGTTTCTCTGCTAAAATAATTTTGCTTGCCTGGGGAAATAAAAATTTGCATCAAATAACTGAGATAAAAGTCTGCTACTAGAGAGAGAATTACATGTGTGGAATGAACACAAATAAACAGATAAAGTACCATTCTCCAAAAGATAAGAAGTTGGAGGCTATGAACAATTCTCAAAAGAGGTGAAAACTATTAATAACCATGTGAAAGAATACCTCGAATAAAAGATACGAGAGATGCAATTCAAAACAATTCTAAGGTTTCACCCCCCACTCGGCAAATTGGCAAAGATGACAAAAGGACCGGAAAAAAAAATGTAGAAGGGCTACAGGAAGACAGGCATACTAATATACTGTTGGTGGACTGTAAATTGATTGGTTCAATCATTCAGGGATTAAAAATAGAAATCATACAAAAAAGTGACTAAATGCTCATTCATATCCTTTGACTCAAAAATCCAATTCCTAGGCATATGGCTTAAGAAGTCCAAGACAAAAAGGTTTCATAAATTAGAAAAATATATATATTAATAGCAGCACTTTTCGTGGTAGGAAAAAAAAAGGAAACAAAGCATGTGCCCATCAATTAGTTTCAAACATTGAGAAGAACTTAACTTTCTGATTCCTTCCAGCTTCAATTTTTGCCATGATGAGTTTGAGGTGCCAGCATACTATCAACTTGGATTCTAGAAACCCCAATTTTGAGATCTTGAGAATCCCAAGTTTGTAGCAGCATGAGGTCTGAAGACCGCAAGTTTGACCTAGAGACGAGAATGTCTCCTAGAGGGAAGTCCCAACTTCAGTTTCAGATTAACAATAAACCTTAGAATATTTTAGGTGAAGCTAGCAGACTCGGTCAGGTGTTAAGTACCCCTTTAGTCCCGGTAGTTTCTTCCTCAGCGTCAAAGTCCTTTCTAAGATAGCCTAGCCTTAGGCTGGATCTTTCCCTTTTGTGTCCATTGTAAGGCATTAGCCTCACCCAGATAATTCAGTCTTGAACTCCTCATTTCTTGGTGGCTATTATAAAGCCAATCAACTACACTCCAGTCCTCAGTTCCCCAAGAGGTATATAAATTCCCCAATTTTCATGGTTTTTCAGAGTTATCAACTAGCATAGTGATTTCTCCCAGGGTGGCTAGAGCCTCCGGCTCTGTGAGGGTTTTGAGTTTATGACTCTGTGGAGGCCCAAGGATTGTACTGTAATCCCTTTCCTGATTAAAGATGTAGTTTTTCTGACTATTTAACAGTTCTGTATTTTTTTCCAGTTTAACAATACTATCCAAATGGCAAATGGAAATGCACACCTAGAGTTCAGAGAAAGAATGCTGATAGGATGCTAGATTTATGAGTTAATTATCTTTGAAAATAGAATCCCCTGGGGATAGGTGAGACAGTCAAGGGATATCCAGGTAGAGATGTTCAGCAGGTAGAGTCCCAGTGGCCCCAGTCCCTCTCCTTGATCACGTAAAATCAAAGAGTTGAAGTAGAAGATCTTTAAGGTCCCTTCCAACTCCCAGTCCTAGGATCCTATGAAATGGCCAGGCAGCTAGCCAGAATTCCAGAATTCAGGGAGCGATCAGGATGGGAGATCTGGCAGTCATCTGGATAAGAAGGATCAAATCCATTGGAGCCAATGAGATAAAAGAATAAGGAAGAGGGGAGACAGAAATATTGAGATGGAGAGACAGAGAGAAAAACACATGGAAGAAAGAGGGAGCCAGAGATAAGGAAAGGAGGAGAAAGAGAACAAAGGAGGAAGACAAAGAGGGAGGGGAATGGGGGGGAGAAAATAGGAGAGGGGG
>NC_058135.1:226659057-226785619 GCF_016433145.1 Gracilinanus agilis | reverse complement strand
GAGAGAGGGGGAGAGAGAGAGAGAGAGAGAATATGAGAATGAATATCCAGGGCAAATGGCCAGGAGTACAAAGTGACAGAGGCAGTTGGGTAGCACACAGTGGCTAGAGTGCTAGGCCTACAGCTATCCTCAGACACTTCCTAGTTGTGACTCTGGACAAGTCACTTTAATTCCAACTGCCTAGTCCTTACTGTAATAAGGAAAAATTAGATATTATATAGATATATATTTAAGGTGTGGTCGCCAGGAATCAATCATATCTAGAATGATTCCATAATTAAAACAGACCCAAGTCAGGATGGGTTTTATGGTAGTTTATTTACAATTAGGAAGGTTGAAGGTAAGAAGGGAGGTCTGGACCAGAGTTTCTCTCCCTTCTTACCTTCAACCAGCGGAGGTCCGGACCGAATGAGAATTAAAAGAATTAAAAGATTAATTAAATAGGCTACTAGCCACAAGGCCTTAGCAATTAGAGGCAAAGAAACCTTCTTGTGGTAAAGACTCTGGGGAAAAAATGCCAAGGTAGGCCTAAGGAAGTCAGCCTAACTTACCCACGTGACAATTCAGAGGGGAAGCTGCCTGAGGTCTCAGCCGAGATACTTTAGCACCAAGTTCAAAGCGGGAACTGCCCTCAACAGGAAGTTACCTTCATACTTGAAGAGATAGCACTTCCTGGGGGTCCACCTCTAATTCAAGTGGACAAATGGCAGCCTCTACACTGTTTTGGACTGCCCCAAAGGGCAGTCCCTTGTTCTTGATTTGTTACTTATTGTCATGTGTGGGTAACTCATCTCCCCTCTCCACAAAGGGAGGTGGGGATGAAATTATCTCTGGTGGCTAGAGTTTTAACTATGAATGGGCTTGGGCTAATTCTTTTTACACATTACTACTTGGAATCCATTTTTAGCATTGATTCTATGACGGAAGGTAAGCGTTAAAAAAAAGAAAATGACTGATAAACAACTGCTTTTTTCCTTTGCTTGTGATATATTAAATGACTGGTAGAAACAAAAGTACTGGTCAAACTTAAATAGTTATATAAAGAGAGTGGGAAGAAGATAAGGTAGCAAAAAAGAAAAAAGGCGCTTTTTTAAAAAAATAGCAACAACAATAACTAGTATTAATATAGCACTGAGTGTCACAACAACTCTTTAAAGTGGGGGGTGGGGGGTGGGTAGCAAGCCTATCTCCATCTTACAGAGGAGAAAACTTGAGGCAGAGAGAGAGTTCAGGTGATTTGCTCAGCCAGGAACCATGCCTCCAGCTAAGGCCTCCACTGTACCTCCGGGCTAATTGTCTTTTCTAGATGCTGAGAAAAGAACTGAAGGAGCACCAACAAGTAGGACAGCTTTGAAAGCAACAAATGGAATTTATTCTATCCTAAAAAAAAAAAAGAACCAGCTGCACAAACTAGCTCTGAAATGTCAGGCATAATTCCTACAGTTCTCCTTGCTTTTTTTTTTCTCTACTACTAGAGATCTAGAAATATCAGTTATTTAATGTTAAATTATTTAACTTCAGAATAAAATTAAATACATATAGAAAATAAATTAAAAATATAACTAAATACGTATCTTTAAATTAAATTAAATTCAGAATAAAAACATATCTTAAAAAAATAAAAGCTGTTAGAGGGTTAAGGGATGCACTGGAGGAACAGTCATAGAATGGGTGACCTAGGACTGGGAGAGTCCTTTAAAAGGGCAAAAAAACTGGGGGCTAAAGAAAGAAAGACCTCTGACTCCCTTCCATCTCCTCCCATAAGTGGCCGGGCGGGGATTCGAACTGGGGCTGCACACACCACATCTGGCCGCAGGACAAAGTTGAAAAAGAGGGTAAGGGTGGACGAAAAGATCTCCTACCTGCGTCTTCGCAGAGGACTCCACCTGCTCGGCTCAAGAGATTGAGTAAAGACACGTGACACTCCGCTGCTTTGCCCGGGCCGGGGGTGGGGGGTGGGGGGTGGGGTGGAGAACATAGGGCGGTTCCAAAAAGTTCCCGGGGGAGGAAGGGTGGATTAGTCTCAGTCTCAGACTGAGAATGAACAGCTTCTTCTAAGGCCTTACTCTGGTCCTCGAAGCCCAGATACTACTCCTGTTCATGCTCGAGGTGCGACCTCCGCAAGGATTCGTTGGTAATCTTGTGTTAAACAAGAGGCCCTTCCTGGGCAGTTCCCTCCCTACCTTGAGCGAGTGGAACATTCCATCAACCCGCCACATCTGGGAGGGCTCTGGTCTTTAAAACCTTGTGCCCCGCCCTGCGTCAATCAGTCTATCAAACGGCATTTATTAAGCACTTCCTAAGTGGGCGGAACTTCCGAGGAACGGAAATAAGAAAAGTGAATCATTGTCTGTCCTCAAGGAGCTTACGTTCAATAAATGCCATTTTATAATTAACATGATAATGTAACGTTTACAAATATATATACTACTACATGACATATTCTTAGGGAAGTAAACAGAATAGGTGCAAAATAAATACACTGCAGTGGGGACGGGGAAGGGTATTCATGACTGAATGGAAGGAGGGGATACTTGAATTCAGCCTGAAAGGGAACTAGGGCTTCCAAACGTAGGAGATCAGGAAGGACGGCATTCTAGGCACGGGAGAGAGTTTATGCAAGGACACAGGAGGTGGGATGCCCTTTACTGGGAACAGCAAGGAGGCCAGTATGGCCTGAATCTGGAGTGTTTAGGGGAAAATAATGGGTAATTAGCCCAGAAAAAAATAGCCTGGAGGCTGATTATAAAGGCTTTAAATGCCAGTTTCTACAGTGACTTCAGATATCAACCCCAAAGAAGCAAGAATCCCATCTGCGACAGCAGAATTATTTCACATTTATGAAACTAGATATCTTGCTACCTTTCTGGAAGTGCTTGCAAAGTATTTTACACACAGTGCCTGGCAAATAGTGGGCAATTAATAAATACGTGTTGCTTGACTGATCCTAAACAACAGTCTTTTAAACTATGCTTTGTTACTCCTTTTTTATATGTAGGTTGGTCAATGATTAAACCCCCAATTAACAGCTCAATCCTATTTAAAGTAACTAACTAGTTCTGATACATTTATCAAGTGAAAACTCTTTTTATTTAATCAGTCAATCAAAGACATTAAATTAATGTGAGCCCAGTCAACCCCAATGGGTAAGGATATAAGATAGCAAGTGTTTCAGTGGCTGACAATTTAAAGGATAGAAAACAGTTCCAGCCAGGCCACTGACAGAGAGGGAATTACTTAAGGGGTAGGAGTGGAGAAAAGCCTCCATCTCTTCCCCTCTACGAGATTTCAGAAGTTTAGAGAATTTGGACTTTCTGTTGGCATTCTAACATCTTGGAGACAGCAGCAATTGGTGGAAATATTTGCACTGGGAGATGAGAGCAAACTAGACACACTGGGGAAAGCAACTTCTAGACTCTACAAAGAATCCAGAAAAAAACAAACTACAAGAGGACACAACAAAGGAGGGAAAAGGACTTGTAGGAGCTATTAGTTACACCTGAATGAGATGACTGAATGGGATAGAATGAAGTATGTAATTCTCAAAGTAAAGCACCCAGTACTCATGGCCCTCCTCTCCCCCCAATGAAATGTGTAAATAAGTCTGTTTTCAGCTTCAAGGATGTTTAGTTATTTTAGAACCAGACTTTTTTTTTCTCACTCAAAGTCATCATCAGGGTTCAAGATGACTTTGAACCAGCTGTAGTTGCTCTCTTCTCTTATCCTGGAAAATTTAGGGTGATACTCTAACCTCATCCCATGTGATGAGCTCATGTATCTTGTTATTTTGGGGGGGTAAAATTCACCCCTAGACTGTAAGTTCTGGCCCCCCAGACAAGGGTGGGTTGGACAGAGAAGGTTAGGGGGAAGTCTTATGTTAGGAACCTCTATAATGTTTGTATTTGCACCCAGGCATTTGCATTTGCCACTAGGGCATCAGAAAAGAACAAACTACTGTTTCTTCTATACTCATTTTCTGACTCCAGGTCTTTTTTACTTAAGTGAGTGGGGCACTCATGCTCACTTTTATCTCACACAAACCTTTTGCTAAATGTGCACTAAGCTGGAGCCCACTTTCCCCTGGACTCTGTATGTACTTATGAGAAAGTGCACCAGAGACTCCTGGGGTGATGTTTTATGCCAATATTCTTATTATTTTTTTTCACCTTAGTAAATATTTACTTAAGGCTAATTTTTTACATTTACTTTACTAACAGCTACTTTACATTTACTAAGGAATAATTAAGTCTGATTAATTAATATCGGCTGATCAATGAGGGAAGCACATCAGTGGGGGATGATAAGCTGTAGTATTAGAATAGCACCCTCCCCTTTAGTTCCTCAGGGTTCCCTAGAACCCTCAGAGGACTTATCTATTTTTGTGGGAAAACATACCCAAGTTTGTAGCAGGATCTCACCCCAAGAATGGGAGGCTCAAAACTCCATTCAATCCAGTGATATAAAAGATCTTTATTTAAAGAAGAGGCTTAAGGAGGTAAAATAGCCTGGGCAGATGGAATGGCCTAATAACCCAAGTACTGATAGAAATAGCCCTTGATGGTGGCAAGGCCTTAAGGTTGGTGGAATAGCCCTGGGGCTGATAGAGTAGCCCTCAGCAATGGAATGGCCTCAGGGCTGATGGGATAACCCCATAGTCCAGGGCTGATGTAGAAGCCCAGGTTCTGGATTGGGGTTTGCATATTTTTAAATCTGTGGATTTGTCACCTCCCATTCCAGGGAAATCTCCACCTTTTCTCAGAATAGCCTACTCCTGGGTATTCTGGGGCATTAAAGGTAGAAAATCCCAGAAAACAGGCATTGAGAAGGCAGATCCAAATCTAGGTAGAGGTGTGTTTTGGAGTCTGACATGCCATAGGTGAACTTGAGGAGACCAAAAAGGGAATAAGGAGCATGTGCAGATTTGGGGGATTCCTTTGGACTGCCAGAGCCTTTAGTGTGTATGTCCCATGTTTTCCTCCATTATCCCACCTGCTGTCATTTGTCAGTGTAGGAGATATCTTGCTACCTTTCTGGAATGCCCTCATCAAAGCAGGGAACAGGGAGGACATAGTACAGTAGATAATCACTATCGGTAATTAATATTGTCTAACATTTCAGGACTAGGGTAAATACAGATTAATAAAACACAACAGCACAAAGCTGTTGCACTGAACAAAACAGTACAAAACCAGTACAGGTGATTACTAATACAGAATGGTTAACTGATTAACAATACAGAATTTGCAGTTTATGCTTAATTAGTGCTAACCGGTGAGAAATACAAGATTTCAGAATGTGAGGGCCCCCTTCGATTATTGCCCTTCACTGCCTACCTCCATCAATATTACCCATGCTTTGGAGATCCAGTCTTCTTGGGAGAGTAAGTCCAGATCAAGTGCCAAATATAGATGAAGAAATCTAGGTTCAGAGAGTTTAAATGACTCATTCAGGGACATAAAACTAGTATGTATGTATGTATGTATGTATGTATGTATGTATGTATGTAGTTATTAAGTATGAAAGATGGATTTCAAACCTTCACTGATTTCATATCTTTACTTCAACTTTAAACATACCATCTACTATATCACATTGCTTCTCATCCCTCATCCCATGGATGGAAGGAAACTAACTCTAGTGCTGATAATTTTATCAGGTAAAATAAGTCTCTAAGGTTGTAGAGGTGCTAATTTGCATTGATAGAGGGAATTTCCCCCTTTGGGAATCTCCTATATCAGTGGAATCACAAGTATAGTCCCTACCCCTACTTAATACTTGGAAAGCTTTTCTTTTTTGCTTTTCCTCTCAATCTCCTCTACTGCCTCTCCTTTTGCTTTCAGGAGCCAAGCAGAGAAAATGTAATCTTTCTTCCAAAAGGTAGCTCTTTCAAATACTTGAAGAGAGGTATTATGTTTCTCTGGATTTTTCTCTCTTCTAGGTCATATATCCACAACTCCTTCAACCAATCCTTTTATGGTACTGTTTCCAGCCTTCTCACCATGCTAGTTGCCATCTCCTGGATGCATTCCAGTCTGTCAGTATCCGGTCTAAAATGTAGTACTCTGAACTGAACACAATATTCCAGATGGCGTCTAACCAGGTCAGATGACAGTGGGACAATCACTTTCCTTGTTCTGGACACTATGTTTTTCTTAATGCAACCTAAAACCTTATTAACTTTTTTGGCTGGCATGCCACATTGCTGACTCATATTGAACTTGCAGATAGTTTAAAAAATATGTTATTGATATCTTTCATTTGTACATCACCGGCATCTCCTAATATGTCTCCCTCCTATCCCCAACCTAGAAATACACATGTTATAAGAAAGAATAAAAAAGAGGGGGGAAATAGTTCAGCAAAATTAATAAATAAATTGAAAAAGTCTGACCTTACATTCAGTGCTGCACCACCATAGACCCTTACCTCTGCAAAGAAGCGGGGGGAAATCTCTTTTCTTACCTGTTATTTGGGGTCAAGCTTGAACACTATGACTTCATGTCAGTCAACTTTGCTGGCTGTTATTTCTACTTCTGTACTTGTAGTCATTGTGTATATTGTTCTCTGGTTCTTTTTGCTTCCCTTTGCATCAGTTCACATAATTTCCTATGCTTTTCCATATTCCTCTTATTGCTCATTTCTTACAGCTCAGTAATCTTCCATGACATTTATGTAACACAACTTGTTTAGCCATGATCATCTACTTTGTTCCCACTTCTTTGCTACTATAAAACATGCTGCTATCAATATTTAGGTATATGGGATCTTTCTTTTATTAGAGTGGATTCTCCACACTTCTTTCCACCCTCCTCCTCCTCATCATCTTGCCATCCTAGAGAAATCTCTAGCTGGGGCCCTCTTTAACTGAATTGTGGTTGCCACCTGGGGCCACTATTTCAGAAGGAACTCAAGCTGTGTTCTACTTCATTCATAGTTCTATTCCCTGGAATTCTTTTATTCATCTTCCTCACTAACCTTGTTTGCTTGGGTAACCTTTCTTTTTTACTTTACTCCAATTTTTTAGCTTTCTTTATTCCCTTTATGTTCTATCTCTTCCTCCTCCATTATAATATAAATCTCCTGAGGGTAACACAATAGGGACTGTGTTCACATTTGTATTTGTATCCCTAACACAGGACCTGACACACAGTAAATGCTTAATACATGTTCTTTCTCTCTCTCTCTGTCTGTCTCTCTTCATCTATCTATCCATCTATCATCTATCTCTTTCTCAGTGACGTCTTTGGAGTATTCCTATAGTGGGATATCTGGATCAAAGGATATGGACATATTAGTAATTTTCTTTGCATAATTCCAATTTGATTTCCAGGATGGCTCGACCAATTCATAGTCTCGCCAACAGTGCACTAACTGCTTATTATCTTTCATCTTATTACTTTTGAGGAGTTCCCTAGTCAACTCTTTAAAACTGCATGTTTTAAAGCAGTTATCAATCTGTATTTGTGGAGGGAGGTTCTTTGCTGGGAGTTTCCATTGAAATCATAGGAATGGTCCAAAAATGAAATAATACGAAAACAAACTTTCATCTTATGAAATTTGTCGAAATATTATAGCCTGTCAAGATTTTTTGGGTTCTGCTTTTGACATTCTGCTTTTTGTCATCAGCAAATCTGATGAACATCTCAGATTTTTGTCTTCTTCCAGACTGTGGATTAAAACATTGAACAGAAGAGAGTCAGAGACAGATCCTACCAGTGCTCTGCTGAAGACATGGTCTTTTATCACTCTGGCCCTTTAATTTTTTCCCTCCTCTGAGCCCTGCTTCTCTTAAAGCTTCTACACTACTCCCAGGACTTCCTCTGGGCAAACTAAGACCTCTGTATCTCATGGGACTATGCCCTCTCTTTCCATGTATTCTTCATCTATTTTCTAGCTTTTTATTCCTTTCCATTTCTATGACTAGGTCTAAATATGTATCCCCCAGTAACCTGTCTTGTTTCTGGGTCTCTAATCCTGCCTAGTTCAGCTGAATTCTCCTTCTTTGTCCAATCATGTGTAAGTCCTGTACTCATTTTTTTTAACAGGTGTGAACTGTAAAGTATTTTAGCTTGGCTGGAAGTATGAATAGGTAAGAAATAATTAGAAATATTTGGTCTGGAGAAGAGATGACTTAAAGGAGATTTGGTAGCTATCTTCAAGCACAGAGATGACTGTAAAGCAGAAGAGGGATTATAGTTGTTCAGCTTAGCTCTAGAAGGTCACAGTAGGAACCTTGGATAGATGTTGCAGAGAGGTAGATTTAGAGTCGTTCAAAAATGTAATGGACTGCCTCAGGAGATCATGGGATCTTCCTCAGTAAAGATCTACAACCAGAGGCTAAATGACCACTTGGTGTTATTGTAGGGGAGATTCCCATTAAGCGTTAGTAGCCTAGCAGCCCTCTAAGGTTCTTTCTAGTTTTTAATTACTGCCATATTATACTCCCTTCATCAGGCAGTCAACAAGTATTTATTAAGCATCTAATACCCACCACGAATTATACTAAGTAATGGAGGAAGGCAAAACAAAACTTTCCATTCTCTAATCGAGGAGACAACATACAAATTACTAGGTACAAACAAGATATATACAGAATAAATTGGAAATAACAGAGGGAAGGCATTAGAAATAAGGAGTTCAGGTAGTACCTATTTCCCTTGTTTCAGGGTGGAAAAAGATGTACTGGGATCAATATTCCTGATTTCTGAACCCTACCATCTGTTTCCAAACCTCCTCTCAAAGTGAAAACAAAGAATGAAACTAAGAAACCACATGTCTTGGTTTAAAAAAAGGCATAGGATAGGAATGGGACTTATAATTTAATAAGTATAAGGAACTCCAGAATCGGGAAACTCCATCTACAATGCATTTTGGCACTTCCTTTGCAATTTAGGCTTTAAAAAAAAAAAAAAAGCTGCTCTGAGCATAGAAATATATTGCAGTCAATCAACAAATATTTCCCAAGCTCCTGTTCTATGCTGCGCACAGCGTTTGGGGGATAAAGACACAAATGAAACAATCCCTTCAGGAGTTTATGATCCATAAGGGGAGCCGTATACACACACATATTATATATTACCTGTGGCTATAATTTATTTTGCTCTCATATTTTTCTAATGCTATACCATGAAATCTATGGGATTCTACAAGTCTGACTTCAGGAACGCGCCTCTGTTGCTTTTTCTCTCCCTAGTGGTCAGAGAGGAAACTGGTATCTTCCGCTCCTTTCTTCTCGCGCAGGTCCAGTCCCTTAAGTCAGAATTCCCGCAGATTTCTCTCTGAAATAGCCCAGAGTTTGTCTTTGTGGTAGCTTAGTCCAGATCTCTGCTATCTCCGCAGGGTCTAGCTCTCTCCGCCGATCCCCAGGTAGTCCAGGTTCCCTCCAGGAGCATCCCCAGAGCCAGTCCAATCCGGTCTCCACGTGGGCTGCGCCCAACTTCTACCTGGCCTCAGCACACACCCACAAGGAGCCCCGCCTTTCTGGGGGCCTGACTCAATTGGTTGGCTCAGAGAAGGCGGCTTGCTATTGGCCTTTTTCTAGGGGCGTGCCCACTGCGCCACCTGCGGGGGGTGGGGCCAGGGTTGGGGTTCAGGATCCAGCTTCTGCTCCTGCTGCTCCTGCCGGGTATCTGCCCCAAGCGCCGCCTGCGGGCCGAGCTCCATCTGGAGACCAGGGCCGAGGTCTAGGGCGCGGGCGGGGCCCAGAGCGGCCGAATAGGGCCGGGCAGACCTGGCGCAGGGTGGAGCCCCGAGGTCCAGGCCGGGAGGCGGTGCTACTGGGCCTGCTGCAGCCACGGCGGGAGGACCCACCTCTGACTAACAGCCGATCAGGATGCGGGTGTCCCCCGGCCGGCCCCGCCCGGGCAGCGGGCAGCCTCCCGCACCTGCCCCTGCCCCTGCTCCCGCCTCTGTCTGGGCCGCGCCCTGCCCGGCGCTGCGGGTTCAGGTGTTGGTTCTGCTGATAAGCTGCGCCTTGGCCAGAGCCTGGAGCGGACCTCCGCTCGGACGCGTGCCGTACTCAGTGCCCAGGACCTCGCTGACAGCTTCGGGTAAGAGCAGGTGCTGCGCCGCCGCCCTACTCTGCCCTCCCCAGCCCAGCCCCTCTATGTTCAACGATACCCTCAATCCCCCGAATCCACCTCAATCCTGTGCCTCCCCATTTTTCCTGAGCGCGCCCGGCCTCTGCCTCTCATTGCTACGTATCAGGGAACTCCCCCTCATCACAACCCTTTGCTCCCGCATATGCTTGCAGCCTTTTCCCCTCTGGAAACCTGGACCTCCCCATCCCTATGCTCCCAAACCCCTTTCTCTTAATCCAGAATCATCCCCAAGCTCGCAACCACTTTCTCCTAAATTACATGGACCTCCACTGTCCCTGTGCTCGCAGCTCTCATTTTCCTAAACTGGGAACTCCCTCGTCCTTATGCACTTAACCATTTTTTTTTCTCCTGAGCTGGGAGCGCCCCCCGTCCCTATACTTACAACCCTTTTCTCTTGAGCAGGGAATTGCCCAGTGTCTATGTTCTCAAACCACATATTTTTTTCATGACAAGGGAACTCCCGGGTCTCTATGCCTCAACCCTTTTCTCCCGGAGCAGGGAACTCCCCTCATCTCAATGTTCCCAATGTTTTCCCTCACTCCCCTTGAGTCGGGAGCTTCCCTGTCTCTAGCTAGCCTTTTCTCTTGAGCAGGAAATTGCTTGCGCCCCATCCCCCATCCCTATGCAGCCCAGAGTTCCCCCATCCTTGTGTCTCCCACATCCCTCTGTTTCTCAGAGAGCAACGTCCCCCAACACCCACCTCTCCCCAATCGTTCCCTCAAACCACATACCCGTTATAGCTGTGCCCCAATCTTTCCGATCCCTGTGTATAAGACCCCACCCCTCCCTCTCCTGAGCCCAGAATCCTCCTCCTCCCATTCATTTCTGTGCCCCAGTATTTTCTTTTTCCTGCATTACTCCCAGAACATCCTTGCTCCTAGGCATGCTGAACTCTTTCCTTATTTATTAAACCTCCTATTCTTGCTCCCATCCATTATGCAGCAGTGTTTTAGTGTTAAGGAAAAAAAAAGGCAAAACCTCTTTTCAGATGTTGGAAAGGACTGAGAGCTGCTAGGCTTATTAATGAACCCTCTTACATAATTCTCAGCAAAATAAGTTTTCCAGCCTTTCGGAGTTCCAAAGATTGATGGGTAAGGGGGTGTTTAGAGTAAGATAAGCTAGTTCCCAGGGGCATCTTTCCTCTGATTTGAGAGGGGGGAGGGAAGGAGGCAATTGCAGAATGGATATGTGCACACAAAACATAGGTGCAGTCTTTACCATTGATGTGTGTGTGTGTGTGTGTGTGTGTGTGTGTGTGTTAGCACTGGGTCAAAGGTAGGATAGGGCTGACCAGGTGGGGCCAGGATTGGGAGCTCTGCTAGGCTGGTGGAATGGAAAGAATGGTGTGTAAGCCAGGGCCTATAATCATAGCATCACTTTGTGTGGGCGGGTTATGCAGGTACTGTGAATTCAGAGAGTGAGAGCTAAGGGAAAAGCTGTAGTTTTAGGGTAAACCAGAAGGAAAAGCCAAGATATTGAACCTGGGGAGGTGGGCCTTGGTCTAGAGGTCCAGATGAAGCAAGAAGTCACAGGCAGGAGCGTAACTCAAATATATAAGGGGAGATCAGTGAGTTTTGGCTATTACATTAAGATGTCAGTGACTGGGGTGGACCAAAGTATAATCAGTGGTGTGGGGGAAGGGATAATCTCCAAGGCCCACTGGGACAAAGTTAAAGGGTTCTCTTCAGTTACATCTATTCAATAAAATGTAATTTCCTGCTATTTGCAGAGTACTAGGGGAAATACTAGTTTAGGTAAAACACGGTCCCTTCCCTCTTGGGACTTAAGAGTTCAGAGGGACAAGGAATGAGCTTATCTGTAATACCTGGTGTTAGCTGATTGGGATTTTGGAGAGCTGCAAAACAGAGAGCTATTCGAGGTCTCAGGAAAGAAGATTGTGTTCAGGGGACAGGATCTAGGAGCTCTTAAGTCTTTTCTTTTTACTTTGGGTTAGATTAATAGCAGTGAACAATACTGGAAGGTTTAATGAGAGAAGGCGTTTAACATGTGTCTTAGTACATTTCTTTAAACTTTGCTTTCCTATGGTGTACCACATTGTTTAGGAGGAGAAATTAGAGGTGCATTGACATGCTTTTATTTTAATAAAGAGCTATAGTTTTTTGGAAAAGCTAGTCAGATTGTGTGCTGAATTCTCTGCCATGATAGCATACGTACTCCTCAGGCAGTTAACAATCATTGAACAGATGTATTAATTAAATCTATATATTCATTAAGTACCTACTGTTTCCAGGTTATCATAGTTCATTCAAGCCTCTGTAATAGGAGACATACTGCACACAGCATTACATGACAGGTACGCCAGAGAAGCAAAATCAAAACGCTCTGTGAGTTCTGAAGGGAATTATATCATTGCCAACAGAAGGGATCAGAGAATGCTTTGTGACAGAGGTGATGTTTGAGTTGGGCTTTGAAGGCTGAGTCGGAATTCAAAGGAAAAGGAGGAGAAGGGAAGGGAACAAATTTATTAAAGGCCCAGGGTGCGCCAGGCCCTTACACATAATATCTCAACAGGTGAACAGTGCAGGGAATTCCAGTCATAAGGAACAGTGTGAGAAAGGGCCAGGTGTGTTTCAGGGACAGAGTTGTTTGCTTAGCGCTTACAATATAGTATATTGTACATGGGGTATAGAGTATCCTGGGATTAGGCTGAAGAGGCAGGTTGGCAATAGATTGTGGAGGGTCTTGAATTCGAGGCAGAAGAGTTTGAACTATATACTTGGTAGGAAATAGGAAAACATGGAAGATTTTTGAGAAAAGGCCAGGTCTATATGCATAATGAAGATTATTAGTGTAAAAGATGGATTGGAGGTAGAAAAGAGTGAAGGTGCAAAAACATCTTTGAAGCTATTGTAATAGTAAATGGTAGACCAGGGGTGATGTGGATTGAAAGCCAAGCCTAGAAATGGGAAGTCCTGAATTCAAATTTGACCTCAGATACTTCCTAACTGTGTGACCCTAGGCATGCCACTTAATCCCCATTGCCTAGCCCTGACCACCCTTTAGCCAGTACACAGTATTGATTCTAAGACAGAAGGTAAGGGTTTTTATTTTTAAAAACAAATGCTGGCCTTGCCAGATGACTGAAGATGTCTTCCCTATTTTCTAATTTCTCTTTCTTCCATAGAGGCTGACCCTTTCCTCACTCGGTTCTCCGCTCCTCAGACTCAAAATTACTCTATCCTCCTTGTGAATCCTGTTTCCAACACGCTTTATGTTGGTGCCCGGGATGCCATTTTTGCTCTTCCCCTGCCTCTCACAGAGGGGCGAGCCCAGAGGGTAAGAGATGAGCATGAGAGAGAACCCAACCCTCAGGACATGTAATAACTCTATCATGTAGAGTTATGTAGTGGGACTTCCTGCTAGTCAAAGGGATCACAGTGGAGGGAGGGGTCACTATAAGAGGGAGATACATGCTGACCAACAGGCATTGAACAAGGATGACTGGGCTGAGAGGAGGCCTTGGCCAACTGGGAGAATAAGGGTGATTAGGGAATGAAAGCTATAGGTTTCCCAGAGGAGGCTGCTAAGGACATGCATGCTAACTTAGAGGGAGATCCCTAGGACCCTGGAGAGTTACCGTGGTTACCAGGAGGCCATGGAAATCATAGCACCTTGCCCCTTTGTGGGGCTCTGAAAAGCCCAAGCTTCAAGACATTTTGCCTATCTCTTATCCTCTGATTCTGGTCCCTATGGGCTATGTAGAGGGATATTAGAAAGGCTAGGGAAGAGAGTGGTCACTCCTAAATCTTCCTTAGATTGACTGGCCAGTGCCTGAGACTCACAGACAGATCTGCAAAAAGAAAGGCAAGAAGGAGGTGAGTATAAACTGAACCCCCAACCCTAAACCTTGGCCTGACCGTACTTCACTCTTCCACAATGGACATAGTACCCCTGGACTCAGTTTTTGTCCAACAACGCTTAACACTGATCCCTGGGTATCTCTTTCCATCACTCACCCTCTCTATCTCTCACCATTACTGACTCTATTTGAGATGCTCCCAGTTGACTCTGACATCTCTGATCTCTTGTCTTTGTTTGACACATTTGATCCCCAGGCTGACTGTCATAATTACATTCGAATTCTTGCCATGGCCAACGCCACTCATCTTCTCACGTGCGGCACCTTTGCCTTCGACCCACAGTGCGGGATCATCGTGAGTGACTGGATAATTGAGGAATATGTGGAAGGGAGGGATGCATGGGAAGGGGGTGGTGATGTAACTAGAATATAGAGTCATTGTGAATAGTACCTGGGAGAAGTGTGGGAGAAGACATAGGAACAACAAGTACTGGAACCAGAGTCACAGAGGTTAGATTTACTGGGTATATAGAGTTAGCAAAAGGACAGGTCTATGAAGGCCAGTGACTTAGGCTTCATATCACCATTTATGACTGTATCCATTTCTCACACCCATGTACCAAGTCTTGCTCCCATCTTCATTTACTCCTATAGTCTGTGTCTAAACCATTGCCTCCATGGCCCCTGCTCATACCTCTTTTAAGTGGTCCAGTGGAGTCAATCTAAAAACTTAGAGAGCTTAACTGATTTTACCTGGACAAGTATATTTCTAAACTTGTGTTTAAACTTTATATCTAAGGCTAGACATACACCTAAAATAAAATAGATAGTATATATCTAAATCCATACTTGAACCCCGGTTTCTTCTTTCCAAGGAGGAATGTTTTTTCCATTATCCCAGGCTTCCTGTACTTAGGTAAAAGAAGACAAAGAAATCAGGATCTTAGCCTCTTAGTACTGGAAGGCACCTTGGAAACCAGTTAGACTAGTGCCTGAGCATTTCCTATCTCCAACATCCCATTCCACTTTTAGACAGATTTCCTTCTGGGAAGATTTCCCTTGAAATGAGCCCAAATCTGGTGTTGTATCTTCTACCACCAGTCTTGCTCCTTGTTCTGTTTCCTGGGTTCGGACAGAACCAATGTAATCCCTGAAGGAGAAAGACTGGTCACCTTGAGTGACCATAGTACATGGGAAGAAGAAAAGCTCTCTTGAGGAAGGGGTTTCTTAATGTGTATTAGTTCAGCAAAGATAATGGGAAGTCTTGGCCTTAGATGGTTGGGGGTTGGCCATTCCTCCAGGCCTGGGAAGATAGTCAGGCTATTCCCAGTAGCATCTTGACTTGTCCATCTTTCCAGGGGCCATTCTTCCTCTTTCTCTACATTAGAAATTCCTACACTTTCACTTATCTTCATGGAATCTGGGTGAGTAGAGCTGCCTGAAAGGACCACTCAGATTAAAAAACACTGTGGCTTCCTGTTCCCATTACTTAGTCATCCATTTTCAACCTCCTTGCTTCTTTTATCACTCTCAGACTTTGCTCCCCACTTCTAGGCCACTTCCTGGTGTATTCAGGGTTATAACTCCTTTGTTCTTAGAAATAGGCAGGTCCTTGGAGGCCCTCCTTGGCTGGCTGCAAAGATAGATCTGTTGTTGTCTTCCCTCACAATCCGCAGGGCCTGAGCTCCAGCTAGTTCAGGCCATGTGATTTAGATCTAGAAGGGAACTTAGATTTCTTTTGATTTTCTGCAGGGGGAAATGCAACAGAAAGAAGGGAGTTGCCCAAGATGTTAAGTTGTCATTTAGTCATTTTTCAGTCATGTCCAATTTGATGTTAAGTGACAGAGACTAAATCTGAGCCAAGTACAGTGTTCTTTCATTTGACTTGATATCTTTGGGATGGAAAAAAGAATAGTAATGTAAATGCATGCCTGTAGACAAACATACATACTCATCCACTTATATACATATACAAATATAATTCCATTTTCATGGGTCTTAATTTCTGGCTTTAGACTGGGCTTGGAGACCCGAGACCCAAGTCTGAATCCTAGCTCTGACTGGGCTTTACCCCAATTAGCTGTGTGATGTTAGGCAAGTCACTATCCTTTTCTGAGCTTCTGTCTCATTATGGTAAAATGGTGTTAACACTTGTGCAGTGCCAACCATAGGACTGTTGGGAAGAAAGAACCTCCTTCTGGCTGGAAGGTTCTTCTCCTTCCCATGCCTGATTAGGGCTTGTATCTTTGAAAACACCAGATCTCCTTGTCTAGCAAGCAGCTCCAGCTTGATCAGGTGCTATGGGTTGGCACTGTCCTCCCAGCAGCCCACTAGTCACTCCCCTGTCCCCTGGTATTCCCAGTTTCCTTTTCCTGTGGTACTTTGCTGCTATAGTGTTGTATGGAGTCCCAGGCATGTCGAAGTGAGCTGGCATCCCACCATTGCCATTGGTAATTGAAGAGTCGTTTCTCAGTGCTTACTCTCCTAGGTTGACTTCAGGGCCTGGGAAAGTCCATAGGTCACTCCCATTGTCCGGCCCACTCTGGGGGCTCCTTTCATTAGCTGCCACCTAGCTGCATTTTCGTGGAGAGGTTTGTGACCCTGTGGCTAGAGACTGAAAGGGAGGGTGCCTTAAGAGGCATGGGAAGTTCTTAAAAGTGGAATTTTCATGATAGCATGACAAATGTTCAAGAGGAGGGAGATGATGGGGTGGCATCTAAAAAGGCGAAAGTGATTGCACAGGCAACTCTTAGATGAGCCTGGCTATGAAAAGGACATGTACATGCTTACATATAGACACACATACATACATACAGGCACATATGATGACTGTAGGGACACATAACCAAAGAAGTTGAAGAGGAAAACTCCCCAGCTCTGGTAAAATACTGAGGAAGCTTAAATACTAGAATGAGCTGAAGCTTCTAAAGTTTTACATATGGGATTAAAAAAAACCACAACCAACCATATAAGGACAAAGCAGAGGAAGTGTGGCTAGATAGCAGTTCATATGAACAAGATGCTGGGCTTTGAATAGCCACTAAACTCAATGTGAGTCAGCACAGAGAGATAATGATAGGGCCTGACCAAGACCAAGGAACATTAGATTCTCTGGAATATTCTAGATGCCATGTTTTAGGACCCTGACAAACTGGGCTTTACCCTAAGAAGGGTGGATAGCATGGGAAGGAGAATGGAAGGTAGTTGAAGGAAGTAGAATGACCTAACCTAGAGAAGACTTGGGGTAGGGACAGTGGGATTCCATTTTTAAATATCTGGAAGGTTATGATGCAGATGATGGGTTAGACTTGTTTTGTTTGACCACAAAGGGTGGAAGTAGGAGCAAAAGAGGATGGAATTATAAGGAGACAAATTTCAGTTTGGCATTAGGAAAAAATCCTAACTGGAGTTGTCCTCATGTAGAACAGGTTATCTGATGAGACGGTGAGTTCCCATTTTCTGGATATTTCCACCTGTCTCCTATGAGATAAATTTGGCAATCTTGGAGAGGAGGTACATGCTACCAGTAAGGGTTGGCCCAGCTGCCCTGTAACGTTGCTTCTCATGATGTCAAGGCATTCCAGGAAAAAGTTTGCATATGGAAAGAGGAGAATGTGTCTGGAGAACTATAAGATCCCCAGAATGGCTGAGCATACAGTATAGGTGTGTTGGAGACTAGTTGGGGCAGCTAGGTAGAACAGAGGATTAGAGTGTCAAGCCTAGAGTCAGGAAGATTCATTTTCTTGAGTTCAAATGTGGCCTCAGATATTTACTAGCTATGTGACCCTGAGCAAGTCACTTAACCCTGTTTGCCTCTGTTCCTCATCTGAACAATGAGCTGCAGAAGGAATTGGCAAACTTCTCTAGTATCTCTGCCAAGAGGACCTCGAATGGACTTACAAAGAGTCAGACATGTCTGGCATGACATGACAACATTAACAACAACAAAACAAGATAGGGACTAGTGGGAGATGATCCTGGAAAGGTAGACTGGGGCTGGACTAGGAAGTCAAGACTTCAGTGTCAGCTTAATGCTTTTTTTCTGAGCAGGGAAGAATAGTGATGTAGGAATAATAATGCATTTCTAGAACATTAAAGGTGTACTCACAACCAGCCCATGAAATAGTTGGTAGATTTACAAATGAGAAAATTGAGAGAGAGAAAATAACCTGCTCTCAGGGTCAAACATCTAGTAAGCATCAGAGACAGGATTAGAACTCGAATTTTCATTTAGTAGAGGGCAGAATTGGAGGGGGAAGAGCCTGTTCTATTAGGAAGACTTGTTAGGAGACTTTCAATAGTTCCAGTATAAGGTGGCTATAACTAAGGGACTGGACAAAGGACAGGGGAGTTGGACTAAGGTGATAGTCATAAGAGCAGAAGAAAAGGCATGGATATCTGACCCCCAACCCCAAAGGATTATATTATCTCATTCCCACTCATTGTTCAATGGAAGCTGGACATCGCAAATTCTTGCTCCTGTTCTTTTTTCTGTCCCAAAATAAGTCCACTAATGTCCCTGCATGATTATAGGATCATAGATTTAGAGCTACAAAAGGATTTTGGAGACTAGAGACCAATTCTCTTATTTTACAGATGAAGAAACTGAGGCAGGCAGTGATTCAGAGACTTGTCCAGGGTCACACAGCCAATAAATGTACAAGGTAGGATTTGAATCCTGGGCTATCCAGACTCCAAGTTCAATGCCCCCTCTACTATACTACTTTTCTTCAGTGTTCCTGAGGACTTTACAGATAGAACCAAAATAACAAGCCAAGAGTGGGGTGAATTTCTTATAATTTAATTTAATTATACAGACATTGGTTAAGTATCAGTCCTTTGTATTAAGGGTCCAGAGATTGGGGCAGGGAAGTCACTACCCTCAAAGAACTTCAGGTTGAGGGTGCAAAGAGAGATTCACACAAGATGTCTCAGTATGATTTAAGGAAGAAGAGATTGATTTCCATTTGAGGGGAGGCAGGTTTCAGGGAAAACTTCCTGAAAGAAAGATGGCCCTTGAAGAGGAGAAGGATTCAAACCAGGAGAGATGAGGGAGTCCATCACAGGCATGGAGGATAGACTGTACTAATATTGAGAGGTAGGAGAAGGCAGGATGATATTGAGGAACAGCATGGAATTCCGTTTGGCAAAGGAGAGAGAAGTGTGAAATTTCTGGGAAGGTAAATGAACCAGTTTGTGAAAAGCCTCGAATACCAGGTCAAGGAGTTTGTATTTTATCATATATACAATGGAGAATCACTGGAAGTTTGTGAGCATGGTCAGAGCTATTGGTTAGGAAGATGTTTTTCAAAAGGGGTCCCTGGAATATGTTGGACTGTCAGTAAATTGGTCTTGTCTTGTCCTTCACAGATCAGCCCAACCTCTACCTCTCTTTCTTGGTTCCTGAGATTGCTGTGTCCTCCAGTCCCCCAGCTGCACATTTGCTAGCCTTGGGATTGAAGCTCTTGGTCTTGGTCTCTCATCCCTTGTCTATCCATCTTAGGTTTCCTCCCTTTGTACAGAAAACCCATGGGGAAGAAGAAGGCTCATGTAGGGCTCAATGGAAGGGCTTAATGCAGGGTCATGAGGGTGTTCAGAAGAGAGCCCCAGAATTCATGTCTGCCTCTCTGTAGCCTTCTCTTTTATACTTGAGTAGGACCTTCTAATAGACATAATGGGCAGGTCAAGGATAGAGGAAACACTCAGGGATGGGAAAAACGGAAGGAATTAGGGACACAGGGACAAAAGGTGGTGTGGGGATGTGGGAAAATGATGTCTTCCAACACCTGAGTCCTCCCTATGACCCCATTTGACGTTGGCACTGATTTTTCCTATAATCGTTTCTCCTGTACTGACCTCCCTTTCCTAGTGACCCTTGCCCTCAATGACAGATGCTTTGTCATCCCCAGTTGACCTTTTCCCTGTGACCTTTATACTGACTCCCTTCCCTTTGACACCCCCCCCCCCCACTGACCTTTCGTTGTGACCTCCCCGAATAACCTAACATTGACCAGCTCTGTGACTGATGCCTTGACTGGACATTGACCTGATTTCTCAGAGCCCTGTGCTGACTTCCTGTGTTGGCTTACACACTGATTCCAATGTGATCTTGTTACTGCTCTCTGGGCCATAGGATGTATCCAGTTTCCATCAGGTTGAAAGGCTAGAAAGTGGCCGAGGGAAATGTCCTTTTGAGCCAACCCAGCGGTCGGCTGCTGTAATGTCTGGTGAGTGGAGGGAATGGGCAGAGGGCTCTAAGAAGTTTATTTGTTCCTCCCACCCTTCTTTTGAAGAAATATCTATCCTCTATTGCTCTTGTTAACGTGTCTCTGTCCCTAATCACTCTTCATACAAAATCTTGGTCCCCAAACTATCTCCCCAGGGCATCTTTGTTTCCAACCTCCTCATTTGTCTTTCTTTAGGGGGTGTCCTATATGCTGCCAGCATGAATAATTTTCTGGGGACAGAGCCAATTATCTCTCGGGCCATTGGCCCGACTGAGGAGCGGATTCGAACAGAGGTCACACCAGCTTGGCTAAATGGTAGGAAGACAGTAGATGGGAATCCTGGGGAGCCTTGTGGTAGAAGAAAAGGGGAGAATCTTTGAGTTTGGAGAAGGAGGGCCCTCTAGAAAGGGAAACTGAGGGGAACCAAAAGTGGTGAAGGGTTCTGGTCTGTCCTGGCACAGTATCTTAAAGCCTCTTATCTCCCTAGCTCCAAAGTTTGTGGCAGCTGTATCTCTGAGCCCAACTGACTTGGGGGAGGAGGATGGAGACACTGAAATTTATTTCTTCTTCACGGAGACAGCTCGAGATTCTGATATGTACCAACCAATTAAGGTCCCACGTGTGGCTCGTGTGTGTGCGGTGAGGCTTCTGTTCCATCCCATCTGCTCTGTCCTACTTCTTCTGCATTTCTGCCAACTCTCTCTAGGTCTTCATTGCACTTTGCCCCTGTCTTTGTCTATCCTGGGAGTCTGTGGGGGCATTTTCATTCTTCCCCCATAATTATTCCTGATGACCTTGCCCTGGTCCCTGTCATTATTGCTTCCTCATCATGAAGTTATCATGTCCCCTTTATCTATTTTCGGTGTCCCAGTCTGGAAAGTGAGGAGTCTGGGTATCGGTGTTGGATAGCAAACTTCCCCATATATAGAGACCCCATTTGTCTCCTCATCTTTGTGGCTCAACAGCTATTTGTCACCCCATCTACCTGTCTCTCTCGGTATCTTTGCCTTTGTCTTGAGATGAATGAATCTGGTGGATATCAGATCCCAATACTATGGTCTCCAAATAATGATTTCTGTGCCCTCAGGGAGACCTTGGGGGACTGAAGACCCTCCAGCGGAGGTGGACAACATTTCTGAAGGCTGAGCTGCTGTGTCCAGGGCCAACACATGGCCGAACTTCCAGCATCCTGAAGGATATGACCACCCTACAACTGAAGCCTGGCACAGGAGTCCCCCTCTTCTATGGGATCTTCTCCTCCCAGTGGTGAGGAGGGAGGTACTGAGGGGGAAAAGAGCAGGGTATCATGGAAGGAATCCTGGATTTGGAATTGAAGGACCTGGGCTTTATTCCTAATTTTGCTATTTACTGCACGTGCCTTTGGGCAAGTTGATTAACCCTTCTTGGCCTCAGTTTCCTCATCTATAAAATGAGAATGTGAAACTAAAATGATCTCTAAGAACTCTTCTAGATCTAAGGATATTTTTGTGGAAAGATAACTTGGTGCCTTCCTGTCTCTGGTGCTTTTGTTTCAGGTTTTTTCCTCCAGGGAGGAAAATACCATCCAATTCTCCTGCCCCAACTCTGTTACCCCAGAGACTGGCCATTCCCATTCAGCATCCTAACCTCAGGCTTTCCTGTCCTTTTATTCCCCAGGGATGGGGTTTCCATTTCTGCCATCTGTGCCTTCCACCCCCGTGACATCCAGTCATCAATGAGTGGCCCATTTAGGGAGTTCAAGCATGACTGCAATAGAGGAATGCCTGTGATGGACAGTGAAGTCCCCCAGCCCAGGCCTGGAATGGTGAGTCTAGAAGGAGGGGGATGGAGCAGGAATTTCCCCAGGCATGAGAGCAAGAATTGGTCCCAAGAAATTCCCTCAACCCTCTATTCACTCCTAGTATTTATCCTCTTCTAGCTCTTCCTCATACTTCTTCTCTTTCTCTCCCTATACCCCTCAGTGTATCACCAACCAAATGAAGCTACTAGGCTTCGGCTCATCCCTTTCCCTACCCGATCGAGTTCTTACCTTTGTACGGGACCACCCTCTTATGGACCAGCCTGTTTCTCCTGCTGATGGCCATCCCCTGCTGATTGCCTCCAACACAATCTATCACCGGGTTGCAGCCCACAGAGTGACAAGCTTGCTGGGAGAAGAGTATGATGTACTCTACCTGGGGACAGGTGAATCCTGGAATGCTAGAATCTCAGGCTTGGAAGGGACCTCAGAGCGCATCTAGTCTCTCCCCTACTTGAGGAGAAATCCCCTTTATGACAGCTCTGAGAAGAGGCCATTCATCTTCTGTTTGAATATCTCTGGTAACAGGCAACTCGGTGTCTCATGAAAGAGTCACTATGAGCTAGCTCTAGTCATTGGAAGGCTTGTCCTTAAGATGAGCTGAAATCTGCCTCTGCAGCCCCTCTTCCCACTCTCTGCCCTGATGGGTTATAGCTTTATATCTTGTAGTCAGCAATCATTTATTGAGCTTGTTCCATGTGGCCAGTGCTGGAACCACAAAGACAAAAACAACAGTCCCTGACCTCGAGGAGCTTGTATTCTGTGGGAGGAAACCACGTGTACACATATAATGCAGCATACATACAGAGTAAATACAAGGTCGGCTCAGTGGGGAGGGTCAACAACTGGGGGAGCCCAAAAAACCTCATGTGGGCCTTATGGGAAGCCAGAATGGAGGCCAATCGGCCCACGCAAAGGCACCGCTGAGATGGATGGAGTGGCTTGGGTGAGGGACCTGGGTAGATCAGACCGATTCTAGGCATCACATGCCTAGAAAGGTCAGCTGGAGGCAGATTGGGATGAGCTTCAAATGCCAAACAGATGACCTTGTATTTGAGCCTAGAGGCAATAGGGAGCCCCTGGAGCTTCTTGAGCAAGTAGAGCGATAGAATGAGTGACACGGTCAGACCCAAGTTTTATGAATATCAGTTTGGCAAATGTATGGAGGATGGATTGGAACAGAGAGACAGATCAGGGAGGTCATTGCAGGAGCACAAGCCTAGTCACACTTCTGCAGGGCAGTCGTGGCCATTGGCGGGATGACGGAGAGGGCACACTAGTCTGGAAGGGCACACGGTCACTTGTGTCATGGGAATGCCCACATGTGTGCCTGGTCTCGCACACAATGCCACGTTCGCACACACTCAACACCGCACAGTGCCACAGAGGCAATTGCACACATACGATGCACCTAGTGGTGTTCTAGCCCCCGCCTGTTCCCCAGGGGACGGACACCTGCACCGGGCAGTGCGGATCGGCTCCCAGCTCAGCATCCTGGAAGACCTGACCTTATTCCTGGAGCCTCAACCAGTGGAAACTCTCCAGCTGCATGACGTGAGTTACCGGGAGTGCTTGGCGGGATGGAGGGGAATGGGTACCACACGTGAGCCCAGGGGAGGATGCCTGATGGCCACGACAGAGGAGGGATCTTGGCTCATTACTAATTAGCACTGGACCATTTCCCACTTTTCCTGCTATTTCAGGGTTGGCTCCTGATCGGCTCTGGCTCTGAGGTGACACAGATAAACATAACAGACTGTGGCCGTCTCCGGAGCTGCAAAGAGTGCATCCTGGCTCGAGACCCAGCCTGTGCTTGGAGCTCCCGGCTCAAGGCTTGTGTTACCCACATTGGGGCAGGCGAGGGGTGAGCGTGACCTGAATTCTGAGCTTTTCTATCCTGTCAGCATGTCTCTATCCGTCACCTCTGCCCTTCCAGTGTGATGTCTCTTTTCTCTACCCCGTCTGTCAGCCAAGCTCTCCGTCTCACATCTCTTCTCTATTGGTTAGTCTGTCTGTCTGTTGTCTCTGCTCCACTAGTCTGTGTGTCTGTCATCCCCTCCCCACAGGTGTACTTTCCATATTAGATTTAAGCTTTTTCCTAGGCAAGGCCTGGGCTTGTTTACCTTCTACCTAACAGTGATTTTTGCATGGATGTTCTAGGAGAGCAAGTGATTGTGTATGTGTGCCTGTTGTGATTTTAGCTATTGAGGAGTGTGGGGGAAATTAGAGTGCCCATGGGGATATCTCAAAGGGTGATTTGGGGGTATGAAAGGAAGAGAGGGAATGATTGAGTAATGAGGGATCTGTATGGGGAGAAGATTAGTGGATGATAGAGGAATTATTAAGGGTAATAAAGGGAGTAATAGGAATATAAGAAATAGCAATTATGGGTTAAGAGTGATAGATTAACAATGACGCATGGAAAACCCAGTGGAACTGCTTATTGGCTATGGAGGGGGGGTGGAAGGAGGGAAGGGAAAGAAAATGAATCATGTAACCGTGGAAAAATAGTCTAAATCAATTAATTAAAAACAATTTTTCAAATAAAAAAAAAGAGTGATAGATTAAGGGGGCAGCTAGGTGGCTCAGTGGATTGAGAGCCAGGCCTAGAGATGGGAAGTCCTGGGTTAAAATCTGGCTCCAAACACTTACTAGCTGTGTGACCCTGGACAAGTCACAACCCCCATTGTCTAGCCTTTACTGTTCTTCTGCCTTGGAACTAACACATAGTACTGATTCTAAGACTGAAGGTCAGGGTTTTTAAAAAAAGTGATAGATTATTGAGAAATGATGATGGAGAAGGCCCGGGGTGATGTAAGGGGTGGTAGTGATATAATTCTGAGGGTTGCAGTGGTGGGGGGGAAATAATGGGGAATGGTCAAGGGCATATTGAGTGATGGAGTTTTGAGAGGTGTTAAGGGGTTGATGATAAGATGGTTTAATGAAATATTGATGAGTAATGATGGAAGAAAAATGAGGAATGGTGGTGGAGTAACAGGGACGATAGCAGAATATTGGGGGCTAATGATAGTATGATAGGGAAGTGCTGGGAAGTAATGATAGGGAGTAATGATAAGGGGGGTGGGGAAATTGTTGGGAGTTTTCAGGGCTGATGGTATAGTAGGAATGATGAAGAAATATGATGGGAATAAAGAGAGGGGGTCCATGTGTTTTTGTTTTTTTAACTGAGCTTCCTCCTGATTCTAGGCTGCTCCAAGACATTGAGTTGGGAAATGCATCCTCTCTTTGTCCCAAGGAGACTGGAGGTATGTGTGTCTGAAGAGCAGAAGGAAAAGGAGGAGGGCATAGAAGCCTTGGTTTTGGATCCTTTTGAAGGATCTATTAAATGTTAGTGCCACCCATAGATTCATCATACCTATGGAGATGACTCTCCTTAGAAATCCCCTCATTTGCCTCCCTTTGTTTTGTCCCTTGATCTTATTGGCTGCCCTGATCTTTCTCCAGCCCAGCTGGAGAAATTTCTCAGTTCAATTCAACAAACACTTTTTAAAGCTGTGTTTAGCACTGAAGCCTACAAAAATAGCTATTATTGGACATAAACTCTGATGTGAAATATCCTACAAAAGGGAGAAAGACAAATACCCAAATAACTTTGATACAAGGGAGAGTGGGATTGATGCTAGGAGAGGTCCAAGCAAAGGGATATGAGATTCTCACTGAATATGGGAGAAGGGGGACAGGGAAAACTTTCTGGAGGAAGTGACACCTGACTTTGGGCTTAAATGAGAAGGGAACCTTAACAGAGTTTCTGTAGGGGTTAAAAGAGTCCAGTGAAGATTTGGGGACAATACCAAGAAAAGAATGGGGTCAGGGGAAAGATCTATGACTAGGGGATGGAGAGCAGTCCAATTTAGCTGGAAGATAAAATATAGGGAAGGCAATAATTTGAGAGAAGACTGGGTAGATAGGTCAAATCCAGATTCTGGAGAGTCTCAAAAGTTAGTTCATACATTATTTGGTAGGTGGTAGAAAGACTTTGAAAGTAGAGATAATTGATGTGTCTTAAGAAGATTACTTGGAAAATAGGGAAAGCACTTAGGAGACTGTTATAATGCTCCAGATGAGATGTGGAGAAGTATGAGTGGAGAGGAGACTGATATGAGAGAGATCATGGAAGTAGAATCAGTAGAACTTAATGACTGATGTTGGAGGGCAGGGGTGAAGGAGGGGGAAAACTCAGATAATTGAGGTTTGAGTCCTGGTGCCTTGAAAGATGGTGGCACTACCTACTGAAATGGGGAAGTTGTGAATGAAGGATTAGTTTAGGGAGGATGATGAGTTCAGTTTTGAATGTATATTGAGCCACTATAACATTCAGGGAGGATGTGTCCCAAAGACAGTTGGAAACAATGGGGTTAAAACTCTAGGAAGATGTTTGTGTATTAGTTATGGATTTAGCACCTAATAGGCCCCATCTTTTCCCATGTCTCTCTTCAGCATTTCCTCTCATTCTTGAGGTTCCTGTGGTCCCAGCTGCACACGTGGTCTTGCCATGTTCCCCACGATCAGCCTGGGCAACCTGTGTGTGGCACCGGCCAGGGGGCCTCATTGAAGATGCAGTGATTCCTCGGCTGGATGGACTGGAAGTGTTGGTGACACAGGGAGCCCTGGGAACCTATGCCTGTGAATGCCAGGAGGGGGGGATGACTCAAGTAGTGGCTACTTATCACTTGTTCTGGGGGGAACCCCAGGGCCGTGGCCGAATCGTGGGCTCTGGGCTAGCTGGCTTTATCCTGGGTGCAGTGGCTTCTACTCTGATCCTGCTCCTGCTTGGCAGGCAACGTCAGCGCCAACGCCAGCAGGAGCTCTTGGCAAGAAACAAGGTGGGGTTGGACTTGGGGGCCCCTCCATCTGGAACCACGAGTTGCAGCCACGACCCCCCCTCCCCATCACCTTCCCCAGAGGATGAGAGGCTTCCACTGGCCTTGGCTCTGGCCAAAAGGGGCAGTAATCTCAACGGCTTTCCCCCATCCTTCTTACGGGACTCCCACCAGGGCCCAAATCAAGCTCACATTCTGCTGACCACAGCACCACTGGCCACATGCGATGAGACTTCCATCTAAAGGTGTGCTGAGTGACTACCTGGCTTGAGACTGTTGGGGCCTGGCTTGGGTGGCTGCCGGGCTAAGTCATCAAGTTACTTGGGACCCAAGTAACCATGGAGCCCGAGTGACCACTGGGGACTGAATAACCCCTAGTCACAGCTGCCTGCTGGGGTCACTCCAGCATGGAATAGTGGAAGGAGCACTGAATGGAGTTGGAAAACTTGGTTTGTCTCAACTCTGCTACACCCTCCTTGGATGATCTGGGACAAGCTATTTCCTCTTTCTAGGCTTTCTTCCTCTTTGGTGGTGGGGGAGGGTAGACCCGCTGGTTTTTAATGTTTCTTCCAGCTCTGATATTCAGTGAGTCTGATCCTATGATCCCCAGTGACTGCTGAAATGGAGAAGAAGCCTTCGGGTGTCTAGAGCTTCCCCAAAAGCATCCATCAAGGGAGGGTATGAATGTACTGAAATGACTTTGTCCCCCCCATCAGATCCCCGATCCTTGGGGTCTGCAGGTTTTTGTCTTTCCTAGGAGGGGGATGGTGGACATGGGAGCTCTCTGTGACCTCAATCGCCTGGGCTTTATGTAAACCACTGATCAGGGCCCTGAGTTCAGGCACCAGGAAGAAGGAGCTGTCCCTGAGCAGTGTGAGTAAAATGCTCCTAGCCCAGGGAGCTCGCTGCCTCCCAGGAGGCTGAGACGTGAGGACTCAGAGAGTCTGGTCCCTGGTATGCCCCCCGGACCTCCCATACGTGTTTGAGAATGCATGGAAGAGCCTGGCTG
Organism: Gracilinanus agilis; assembly: GCF_016433145.1. Taxonomy (NCBI): domain Eukaryota; kingdom Metazoa; phylum Chordata; class Mammalia; order Didelphimorphia; family Didelphidae; genus Gracilinanus; species Gracilinanus agilis. The sequence goes on along the minus strand of NC_058135.1, from coordinate 226,757,824 downwards.
TGTGTGTCTGCCTGGCCTACGTGGATGTATGTGTTCGTGTGCTTTGGTGCTAAGGAGATGTGTGCACCCTCTGGGCTCTGCCCCCTCCCTACTATGCATAGTACCTCTGGGCTGATTTCCCAGCCTCCCATGCTGGGGAAGCTAGTGGCTGGCAGCTGTTTGGGGGGTGGGGTGGGCCTCCCTCCTTTGTGTCTGCTTAGTTTCTCGTTTTTATAAACCTCCTTGTGTGTATGACTGTGGTGACCTGCTGGCCCCTGGAGGGGAAGGGGATGGGGTGGGAATGTGGGTGACTATGATTGAAGGGGAAACAGGGAATCAGGGTGGGGGTAGGGGAGTAAGGAGCAAACGCAAGCATGGGAAGGGAAAGAAAAGGGCTGGGGAGGCTGGGGCAGTGCTAGAAAGAGGGCCAGATCCTGAGTCAGAGGATTCCGATCCCATCTCTGGGCAAGCCAAGGCTGCTATTTCTGCCCCAGTTGTTCCATCTGTAAAATGAGGGTGTTGGATTTAATGACTTCTAAGGTAACTTCCAGTTCTATGGTATGGAGGGAGGGGATAAGAGGAGCGAATTGGGAGTCTGGGGTGGGGGAAGAATAAGAGGGAGGGAAGATAGGAACAGGGTAGGGGAGAATAGATAGAATGAGGAGCTCAGAGAGAATGGGGTGGGGATATGGAGAAAATAAAAGAGGGGAAGCAGGATTTGGGTATGTTTGTCCGTCATCATGGTCTAAAGTGAATGTGAAGTTTTATATTTTTTATGGAATATTTAACTTTATTGATTGATTAAAATGGTTTGAGAAACCTGGAGGTGGCCTGGTGTGTGTGTGTGTGTGTGTGTGTGTGTGTGTGTGTGTGTGTGTGTGTGTGTGTATGTGTGTGTGTATGTGTGTAAGTGTGTAAGAGTGATGACAGAGAGACACAGACAGAGAGTGGTTGTAAGTGAGCCTGGATCTCACTACTGATGGAGCTTTGAACAGTCCCAAGGAAACACCAGGACTTTGGTATAAAGTGGGATTGTGTGGAGGAGAGGATCCAAGGATGGGTCCTCCAGGGAGAAGACACTTGGATAAAGAGGGGGAGGGGAAGAACCAGATGTATGGCTCCTTCACCAAGCAGGAGTCCCTTTCCCTCATTCAGCAAACAATAAGTGACTATTGTGTGCAGAGGGGCACACATGAACTCATAGTCCTTGCTTGGGGCCCCTGTCCTTGTTCAACCCCAGACTGGTTTGACAATCCCTGCCCGGAGGGGAAGCCAAGCTCCAAAGCCTCTTTGTCAGATTCTTCAGTTCATGGCTCTTTTCTGCACTCCCAGGAAGGTTCTGATAACGCTGTGATTGGTGGTGGCAGCTGTTCTGTGGGGGAACTGAGTCTCTCTTCCACAAAATGTACTGAGTCAGGAGATCTGGCTCTGAGGTTTTCTAGCTTCTCTGTGTGTTAGGCCATCAATTTAAGGAGATGGGCCTAGAGAAATTCTCTGTAACCTGGGAGAATCATAAGACCCACCTCAAGGATGACTGTGAAGAAGAACTTTGTAAATCTTAAAAGTACTGATGAAATGTGAGCAGTTGCTCATCACCACCCTAGCCAAGGCACTTGGTGGATGCCTACTTTGTACCAGGCACAGATAGGCTCTGGGAATACAAAGACAAACATATAATTAGTATTTATGTTCTACAGTGTCAGGATTAACAAGCACTATACCAGTATCTCACTTTACCCAATGGGTCTCATTTTGCAGAGAAGGATGCTGAGGCTAAGAAAGGTTGAGGTTGGCTCAGGGGCCCATAGCTATCTGTCTGAGGCAGGATTTGAACTCAGATCTTCCCGACTCTAGATTTAGTACCTGATTCACTATGCCACTTAGCTGACTGCAGGAATTATATAGCACGTACCATAAATAAGTACAAACTAATTAACAATGGGAGAGGGGAGAATCAGGAAGAGACATTTTATAGAAGGAGATGGAAATTGAATCTAACCTTGAAGGGAATTGGAGATTCCAAGAGTTAAGTGGTGAGGAAAAGGAAGATGATTTCGAGGGTGGGGGACAACCTGAGATGGCAGATAGAATGTCACATGTGGTGAACTGTCAGAAGGTCAGTTTGACAAGTACAGAGAGTTTGTAAGGGAAAGTAAGGTGAAATCAACCTGGTTTGGAGCCAGATGATAAAGGGCTTTAAATGCCAAGTAAATAAGTTTCTATTCAATACTAGAGGCAATAGGGAGGCAGTGAAACTTCTTAGACAGAGAAGTGTCAAGGTCAGATCTGTGTGTTAGGAATTTTAATATGGTAGCTGTATGATATATTGGAGTTGGAAGAGACTGGAATAAGGAAGACCAATTAGGAAGACTTGCCATAATCCAAGGGAGAGGTGATATGCTTATGAACTAATACAACTGCTATGTGAGTGAGAGAAGGGGACAAATATGAGAAATGTAGTGGAAGAAAATTCATCAGCAACTGGTTTGCTTTGGACAGTAAGAGAATAAAGAGTTGGGAACTCAAAAGTTGAGAACCAATGGAAAAATATTCTAAATTATTTAATTAAATAAAAATTTTCAACTAAAGAAAAAAATTGAGAACCAGTGTGATTGGAAGGATGATGGTGCCCTCTACTGAATTAATGAAGTTTGGAAGAAGAGTGACCTCAGAGGAAAAGACAGAGTTCTATTCTGAATATGTTGAGTTAGAGATGCCTATTGAACATATAAATGAACATTTTCAGTGAATATTTCCAGTTGGTAATAAGGACTGAAGCTTGGGAGGAAGATGAGGAATATTATTGTCCCATGGTGGGGCAGAGCTCTAAATGGGTTAAATGACAAGGCCTTTGCCTTCAGGGTGCCAACATGGAGGGGCATCCAGTCCTCCTGTGACCTTCTGCCATCTTGGATCTCTGAATCTCTTGCTGGCCCTTGTGAATTGTAATAGTCTTTTGAGGGCCTGACTTCTCTGTCAGTATGTTCACCTGTTGTCTTGCCCCCTGCCTGATTCCTACTCCTCAGGGAAAGTAATCATCAGCCATGACTTGAGAATTAGACTCTTCATTCTTGGTTAACTGTACTCAATTGTACTCAACTGAAGATACTGCTTTGTGATTACTTTACAACTCACTTTAGTTAGTGGGAACTAGAGATGTTTAGCCTGGAGAGGAAAGGGTAGAGGGTTATTTATTCCCAATAAAGTGGTCATCTGCCTTGAAGGCCTCTGGGACAGGATAACTCACTTGGCAGCCCATTTTACACTTTTGGATGACTCTAATTGTAGAAAGTGAGACTTACCAGAATATTGGGTACTGAAGAGATTGCCTTGCTGGCAGCCCTAAGTTTCATTTACTTCTAAAAGGATCCAACCTAAGGGTGGCCATTAGAGTTTGGAATACTTTAGATTTCTGGGAGGGAGCTGGCACCAGGGAAAAAAAACAGATTTGTGGTAGTTATTTACAGGTTACTTGTAAACCCTCCTGTGTGTTTTGCATTTTCTGTGGGGTGGAAAAAAAACGCCACCTCATATTAGATATTTGCATTGTTACCTTGGGAGCTGGTGGGCTTGTTACATTCATTCACAGTGGTATTATGTGCTAAAAAGATTTTGATATTTTGAGGATAATGCTCCAAATTGAACCTTGTCTATGTAAAACCAGAGTTTATAGGTTTAGGGCCAACAGTTACACCTAGAAGAGAAAGTCAGGAATGTCAGATCAATAGAACTTTATTAACAAACACAAAGGGAGGAAGGAAATAAGCATTATTAATAACCTACTATGTGCCAGGCACTGTGCTAAATGTCTTTTGAAAATATTACCTCATTGATCTTTACAGTAACCTTGGGAGGAAGGTGCTATTATTATCCCCTTTTTACAGTTGAGGAAACTGAGGCAGATTAAACTTAAATAACAGGCCCTGAATCATACAGTTAGAAGGTATTTTAGGCTGGATTTGAACTCAAGTCTTCCCAGCCAAGGAATGTCTTGAGTTTGTAATACCTATGGAGTATACAGATGGATAATTCCAGTTGGTGATATATGATGGAGACTCAAAAGGAAGATGAGGAATGTTATTGCCCCATAAGGTGGGTGGAGAGGAGAGCTCTAACTGGGGCCAAGTGACCAGGCCTTTCTCCTCAGGATGTCAACATGGAGGGGCACTAGGGGCTTGAGACCCTAGGGAGCATAAGGAGACAGGTCAAGGGTTGGGGCAAAGGATACATCTAGATCAAAGTCATTAGGTGTGGCAAAGATGCAGCCAAGTCCTATTTGCCAGGTCTAGTGGATTCTTCTTCCATGACATCTCTCCTATCTATCCCTTTCTCTCCACTACCCTAGTTACAAACCCTCATCACCTCTCACCTGGAGGACTGCAATAACTCCATAATTGATTTCCTAGTTTCCAGTCTCTCTCCAGTCAACCAACAAACATTTAAGTATAAACTATGTGCCAGGTCCCCAAGTTCACTACTTCTCTCCTCCGCTCTTCCCAGTTGCCTCCAGAAGAAAAAATTCTTTTGACTCCCTTGGGTTGTAGGAAAGAAGGTAGAATATATATGTTTATGTGTTTTGGGGGGGATATCCCAGACCCTAATCCTTTTTTTTATGGTTATAGAAGACTTTATTGGAAAACATCAGAACAGGAGACCTGCAATAATAGCCTCAGATGTGTAGCTGCCTTGGACTCAAATTTTCCTGACTCTGGGGTTCACAGTGGGTTTCATCAAATGCAAAATTCTTGGAAAGCTGGAATTTTCTAGCTAGAGTGGGCAAGGGCACTTCCAAAAATGTTAATCCTCTCTGCCCCAAATAGAATCCCACTGTAGGAACTCTCTAGAGCAGTGATGGGCAAACTTTTTAAAAAAGGGGGCCAAAGGAAAAGAAATGCTCATCTGTCAGTCTGTTTCTAAGGCAACTCTTTCAAAGTTTCCTTGTATTGTATCTTACTCATTGTATTTGTCAGATTTGGAATGTCCCGCAGCTGGATAGAACATTTCAGGGGGCCACATCTGGCCCTCTGGCGGTAGTTTGCCCATCACTGCTCTAGAGGATAGGGAGGAAATGGGAACCTGGGATATCTGGCACATGCTTGCCACATGGATGGCCAGGGAGTCAGCCCAGATTGCTAGCCTACAAATGTCCACAAAGGTTTGAGAGAATACAAATAGCTACCAACCCCTATCCTAACTTCCTCGTCCTTATAAAAATTATGAGAATGATCTGCGTGCATATTAAAGATATCTGGAATGAAAATGTAATAAGCAGGCTTTCCCCCCCAAAAAAATTCTCTACATCAGACAACACCCTTAGTCATAATTGACTGAATTGTGCCAAGAATACAAGACCTCACAGTGTATGCTCACTACCAAAACCCCACCAAACAAAACATTTAACTAGACAGAGCAGAATACCTCCTCAAAGACTTTCCCCCCAAAGGAGGCTCTCATGCATATGCTAAGTTCATACAAGATTCCTTGATAAATGCATTCAAAGATGACAGTGCAACAATCCCCTAATCTTTAATATGAGGCACAAACAGGGAAATACATACGTGCCAAAATCCATATTTTGGCCACTGTTATGGATTCTTTGCACCAGGTATAAAATGGAGGTGACTTCCTACACCTATCAGATTTCCACTAGAATGTAAGCTCCTTGCTTTATTTCCCCAGCATTTCTGTATAGTGCTCACTCTGTGTTTTATCAATATGACCTGACTTGAGGAACTGTCCTCCAATGCTGTCAATGGATAATACTGGATAATCTAACTACATCCCTCCCTGCTCACCTCCCACCCCCTGAAAATTTGAAAATTGCAGTAAGGGCCATAATTAAAGGAGAGCTTGGTGTAGCAATTGATACTGGATAAAGCAAATGAATGAAAAATGTCTATTATCTGTGACTATGACATATAGCTAGACATATAATCCACTGAATTACCCCATTAGAACAAATTGCTAGAGCAGAAATTATAGTGAGGAAATTGATCCCACAGTTTGCTGGCTTGCCAACATAAATGATTTTGGAAGGATGGTATATTATCACATATATTAGAATACCACCATCTCCATGGAAACAAAATTTGCAAATGACCTAAAGGAAAGAGGCGAGTCCAGGTGTGCTGTGATATTTTTTGCGATGAGCTGTGTGCAAGAAATGGCTTAAGAGATACCATCGAGGAAACACACGGCCAGAAGTTAGGGGAGGAGGTCATGTGGAGAGCGTGAAAGGTAACAGATGGACACTTAATAGGAACTTATAAAATGTGAGATACCAGAGGAAGGCCTGTAGCATACAAGGTGGATTCTTGGGAGTAGGGGCTCTATGGGACGATGTGGATGAAAATTACTACAGATGAGAAGGTACAGATGGCAATCTATATAGATGAATAACTCTATCAGTGAGACCACAGGTTCATTAAAAACATTAAGGAAAAGTGAGAATGAGAATCTGCCCACACTATAACATGACCAGATGTTTTTACTGCTGTGAGGTGTCTCTTGAGAACTGGACCCTACCTGAAGGGCTTCACACTTTCACTGCATTTATTACGCTTCTCACTACTATAAATGATCTGATGTTTAGTAAGGCTTCCCCACATTTACAGATTGACCTTTTCTCAAAAACAAAAATCAAACACAATCCTTGATAGTATCAGCTGCAGCTAAAAGCCTGATTGCATTTATTATATTTCTCAGCTTCTTTCCTATGTGTTTTCTGATGCTCAGCAAGAGATGTGCTTTGGTTGAAGGCTCTGTCACATTGATTACATTTGTAGGGTTTCTCTCCAGTATGGATTCTTTGATGTCGGGTAAGGTTCATATTCTGGCTAAAAGATTTTCCACATTCATTACAGTGATAGGGTTTCTCTCCTGTATGAGTTCTTTGATGGCGTGTAAGATTCATACTATGTGTGAAGGCTTTTCCACATTCATTACACTTATAAGGTTTCTCTCCAGTATGAATTCTTTCATGTTGGGTAACTGAGGAGCTATTACTGAAGGCCTTGCCACATTCACTACAATTATAGGGTTTTTCTCCAGTGTGAATCCTCTCATGTTGAGTAAGTGATGAGCCATTGCTGAAAGCTTTACCACATTCATTACATTTATATAATTTTTCTCCAGTGTGAATTCTTTGATGTCGTGTAAGGTTCATACTCTGGGTGAAGGCTTTTCCACATTCGTGACATTTATAGGGCCTCTCTCCAGTATGAATTCTTTGATGTTTAGTAAGACTTCCTTGCTGACTGAAGGCTTGTCCACATTCATGGCATATGTAAAGTTTCTCTCCAGTATGAATTTTCTGATGACGGATAAAGCTCGTGCTCTGGCTGAAGGTTTTTTCACAGACATTACATTTGTAGGGCTTCTCTCCTGTGTGAATTCTCTGGTGTTGAATAAGAGTTGTGTACTGGCTAAAGGTTTTTCCACATTCATTACATTCATATGGTTTCTCTCCAGTGTGAATCCTATTATGTAGAATAAGAGTTGAGCTGTTGCTGAAGGCTTTACCACATTCATTGCATTTATAGATTTTCTCCCCAGTATGAAGTCTCTGATGTTGAGTAAGGTGTATATTTTGGCTAAAGGCTTTTCCACATTTTTTACACTTAAAGGGCTTCTCTCCTGTATGAATCCTTTGATGTTGAATAAGACGGCCCTGTTGACTAAAGGCTTGTCCACAGTCACCACACCCAAAGGGTTTCTCCCCAGTGTGAATTCTCTGATGGATACTGCAGGATGAACTGTTGCTGAAAGTCTTACCACATTCATTACATCTAAAGAGTTTTTCCCCGGTGTGAACTCTCTGATGCCGGATGAGGTTTGTGCACTGACTGAAGGCTTTTCCACACTCACTACATTTGTAAGGTTTTTCACCTGTATGAATCCTCTGATGTTTAATCAGGCTTGTGTACTGGCTGAACAATTTCTCACATTCATGACACTTATAGGATTTCTCTCCAACTGGAATTCTCTGATGTGGAGTAAGGGACGTGCTGTCACTCAAGACTTTCCTACATCCGTCACAATCACAGAGTTTCTGTCCAGTATGAATTCTCTGATGCAGAGTAAGGGTCAAGCTATCGCTGAAGGCTTTCCCACATTCATTATATACATACAGGTTCTCTCCAGTGGAGGTTTTCTGCTGTTGTGTAAGGTCACCTTGGTGAGAGGTTTTCCCAAATTCAAAACAGGCATAGGGTTTCTCTCCATTAAGTATTCTATGGCACTGAACAAGGTCTGAGGGGTAACTAAACGTAATACTGCATTCATCATATTGACAAGGTTTTTTCCCTGAGGCAATCCTATCAAGTTGAATTAGGTCTGAATGTTGTTCAAAACAAAGTCGATGTGAATCATACCTAGGGATATTCTTTCCAGCACTCTGTTGTATCATAAGAATTGGGTCTGAACAGAAACTTCTCTCAAAATTATTACATTTCTGAACCCTTGGCTCATCAGTTTTTTTGTGGGCAAGTGGTATTTGCCTGAAATTTCTCTCCTGGTTCCCCTGCTGCCTCTTAAACCTGCCACCACATTCCCAGGATTCCCCCCAATTAGAACCCCAGGAATCATGCCAGGTAAAGCTTTCTTGGAATGATTTTTCCATAGCAAAACAAGCCTTTGAAATTGCCTCCTTGGTTTCAAACCTGGTCTCCCAATCAGATAGTTACATGATAAAATGGAAATAAGCAATGATGGGAAAACAATAGCTGGAAAGCCCATCTGCAGCAGGTGAGATAGGGATCTGAGTCTTGAAGGAATCTGGAAGGCTTCTGGCCGCTTCTCCATCTAGCATCCACGGCGCTCCGCTCTGCTCTAACTGGGAGATCACGCTGGGTTTGGAAACAGGATGTCCCAGCGACGCCACGTTTCTGTAGTTCTCCAGCATGACGTCCCTGTAGAGCGCCCTCTGCACCGGCCGCAGCAGCTGCCACTCCTGCCGCGTGAAGTCCACGGCCACGTCTCGGAAGGTCACCTGCAGGCCGCACGCAGTCCGCTGAGAGGCCGCCTCGCCTGTGCCCGGCCGCCGGCCATTTCCTCCTCCTCCTCCTCCTCCCGGGTCCCGAGCCGGGTCTGAGCTGCTCTCCGGATGCTCTGGGAGACGGGTGGTTAAGGGGGGGGCCCAGACCCTAATCTTGATAGACCACCTGCAGGTTAAACAGGAAGGAAAAGTGGTTGGTGAGAAAGCTCCAAGTCTCCTTTCCTAGCTGTACTCTTATACTAATAGTACCCAACACTCAGGAATTTGCCTCTGCATAGATGCTCCCCGCAATCTCCTAGGCAGCTCCAGGTCTGGATCTCAGCACTTTTGTAAAGCTGCCCTTGAATGCTGCTACCAGCAGCTCAGGACACACAGTGTGGACTGAATCACCCCAGAAGCATGATTCCCAGAACCTGTTGTGGCTTGACTCTGGGCAGGCTGCAACGGGGAACGCGGGAACCCTAGACCCAGAATCAAAGGTCATTCCGCTGTATGCTGGGCAGACACCTCTTTATACACACTGAAGTATTTTGCCTTCTTGTCTTTGGATGCTGACGATTATTCTATCAGGGAACTACGATGAAACGGTGGTAACTACTAAAGTTGGAGATGATGGGTTCGAATCTCACCTCTGATATATAATGCTACCAGTGCGATCTTGGGCAAGTGGCTTAAACTCTAAGGGTCTCAGTTTCCTCATCTTGAAACAAAAGGGTCGAGCTGGGGGTGGTGGCACAGATCTCTAATCTCAGCTACTGGGTAGGCTGACAGATCTTGAACTTGGGAATTCTTTAGGTGCAGAGGGCTAAGCCGATTGAGTGTCCTCAGTCAGAAACGGAGCAGGTCAGAACTCCTGTGTGTGTTAAGGGGCTCATAAAATAAATAGCCTTTAGTGCTTCTCTAGCCGGAGGGAGATAAGGGGACCCAGCCAAAGGCGAAGATGATGATAATGATAACAGTCACCATAAAAGGTTGGATTAGTTGGCATCTATGGTCTCTTTCAATTCTAACTCCATCTCTATAAACTTTGGAAATTTGCACCTGGGCTCGGATGTTGCTACTGTCCCGGTCCCCATTAAGTGGATTTCCCAGCAAGATTTCTAGGGCTTCCCGGAAAGGAAACCTCATTAGAACCTCAAGAGACCTGAAGGAACCCTTAGCCATAGAGACAATTCACAAACTGCCTGAAGCTGAATTCCCTTACTGCAAATACTACTCATCTGGGTCCACCTGGAAAGATGTGGGGAAAGCTCTTGGTGAGCCACAGAGCACAGAAGGAATTCTTTTGCTAAAACCCCGACATTTTTACAGCGACGTAGCGTTTTCACATCACCTACTAGTCTCCGCAGCGCTTCCTCCTACCCCTCGCAGAGAGCCCTCCCACGAAACAAAGGAGCTATTCTTTACTTTCTGCAAGGGGCGGGATCCAGGGTTAAGCGGCCTCTCCTTAGCCCGTAGCAAGAGCTCTCTCCGCTCTAACTCGAGGGAGGGGCACCCGGGATCTCTGGGAGTTAAGCAGCGGGCGGGGGCGGTCAGTCCGAGGAATTCTGGGTAATATAGTTTGGCGTGTCCTGTACGCAGGCGCCGTAAGGTTCCGAGCCACCCCGAGGACGTAGGTGAGGGGACGCCGTGGCCCAGGTGAATCCCGTTCAATTCCCAAGAGTTGAGCGTGCGGAAAAAGCCAGCCTGGACTCTGAGGAGTTGGGAAAGGCAGCGGAAGGAGCCATTTCTTACCTTTCAGGCTGGAGGATTTGTTTCCAAATCCCTCCAGCATCATCTTCGGCATGGGCATCATTTGCAGCAGCAGCAGCGGCAGACCTTGCAGCTGCCATTGTCATTGCTGCCGCCCCAACCCAGTGCATCTTCAGGGCACCCAGCCCCTCCCTTCTAAAGAACAACTCAGATACAGCTTTCCTTCAGGGAACCTTTCAGGCTCCCCAGAATCCCATTTTGGCAATGACATTCTACCCAGCATTCAATGGTTATTTCAACCTCCACACGGCTCCAACCTCCCCCTGGCTCCCTATTACCTCTAGGATAAAATGTACACTTCTGTTTGCCATTCAAAACCGGCTACGACTTGGCCCCTTACTGCCTTTCTAATTTCTCATACATAGCTGCCCTCCACACACCTTGCTGTTTCTCACACTCCACTTCCTGAGTTGAGGCTTTTTTTGCACTGACTCCTCCATGCCTGGAATGCTCTCTCTTCACCGGGGCTTTTTGAGAGACTCGGCTCCAATGGCACCTTTAGCAGGAGGCTTTCCCCGATCCTTCATAATGCCAGTACAGTTCCCTTTAAGGTTATCTTGCATCTACTTTGCAGGGATCTGGTATATAGGCTGCCCCAAAATTTTTAGTGCAAGCTTAAACATTAGAGCTTAAACTAAAGACATTTGAACCCCATTTATACTTCTTTATGAACCTATTCCCACACATCTCCCCCCAGAACATTTTAAGTTCTCAAGAGTAGGGGATGTTTTACTTTTTGTCTTTGTGTCCCTAATCCCTACCAGAATACCAGGCACAGAGTAGATATTTAATAAATAATGGATTAATTGATCTTTAATGTGAATATGTGTCTTATCCCCTCTCCTGAAGTGGAGGGATTGTCTTACTTTTGTGTCTTCCTCAGCGCCTAGCAGTGCTGTGCAGGCAGCAGGTGCTTAATAAATAACAAAGAAAAGAACGAATTCACTTAAAATATTTCAGCCTAATGAAGGAACTGAGCAATGTGATGCCCAGTCCTTGTAGAATGATATTTGTACCAGTCAATTCTTGCTTGACTCCAGTTCAATGTGTAATTTTGTGGAACCAGGTTTTAGTCACGATGACTCAAACTTAATACTATATGATAATGAAAAACCTTCTAATTGGTTTCAAAGACAGGACTGATGACTCATGGATTTGTAAGCTGGATCTGAGTGTGCTTAAAAAAGGTTAAATTGGATGTCTTTTGAGTGAGTTGACTAAGGAGTAACTGGCACCATTTCCTACCTCGGTAACTTTTGTGTTTTATTCTTTTCTAATCTTAGGTCAATAAGATAGGAGTGCTCAGATTACAAGTGAATTTGGGGTGCTCTGAGGTTCACTGAAGTCATCTCAGAGGAGACAGCTAGGGAACACCAGATGGAATGTTAGGCCTGGAGTTGGGAGGACCTAGCTTCAAATCTGGCTTCAGATACTTCTTAGCTATGTGACATGGGCAAACCACTTAGCTCCACTTGCCTAGCCTTTGCTATTCTTCTGTTTTAGAATTTATACTAAGACAGGAGGTAAGGATAAAAACAAAAAGGAGTTATACCAGTAGTTGTGATGGAATAGTAGTCAAGGAGTCTACCACAATAGTGTTGGCATGGATGTCTCTGAAGATAAATGAACAAGGTAGGGGAGAACAAAAGCAGTGGAGATGCCAAGAGGAGCCAGTGCAGTGGAACAAGGGAGTGATTCTTTCTTATCGTAGCTATGTCCCACAACTTAGTGGGGACTCCTTGAAGAAAAGGACTCTCAGGGTCAGGAATTGGGAGATACCCCTTAGCTATGTATGTTCTCTATTTGTGCCCCACTATGGTTTGAGCCCACTCTCCCTAGAAACCTTGTTTATGCAAGAGAAGTGTGCCATTGCTAACTATTGTTCTATTTTCTCAGGAAATACTCTTCTGCAAAAACTAATTGATATCATATTATTGTTTGTTTGATATTGGGGTGGACACTAGATAGGGACTTGTGAAAGATAATGCCAGCATATCCTGAGTACTTAGAGTCATTCAGTGATAGACTCCAACCCCCCTCTATCCACTCCCATGGCCACAATCCTAGTTCAGGTCCTCATCACCTTTCACCTGAACTTTTTTTTAGTAGCTTCCTAATTGGTCTCACTGATTTCTAACTTTCTCCTTTCTAATGCATCATTTACCCAGATGCCAAATTGACATTTCCTTTTTTTTTTTTTTTCCCAATCCTTCCCTTCCCTCTTAGAGTCAATACTGTGTATTGGCTCCAAGGCAGAAGAGTGGTAAGGGTAGGCACTGGGGGTCAAGTGACTTGCCCAGGATCACACAGCTGGGAAGTGTCTGAGGCCAGATTTGAACCTAGGACCTCCCGTCTCTAGGCCTGGCTCTCAATCCCTTGAGCTACCCAGCTGCCCCCCAAATTGACATTTCCAATGCACAGGTCTAATCAATATTTTCGATCTGTTCAAAATGTTTAATAAAGGTCAGCCCCTCTAAAACATCAGATTTCATGCAGCAAGAGTAAAGCTACACTTATAATGAATCCAGGGGAAACTTCCTTCAAAACTTTAATACTTTGTTGATGATTTTATTTTCCCTAAGCCAAATTATGCTTCAGAACAGGAATATCTAACTTTTCTCCAGAGGATAAATTCACTCTCCATAACCTTAGTGCAGTGGTTAGCAGGAGGCTCAACAGATAGGAACTAGAATCTGGGACAGAAGGAAGGAATAGGATGGAAGGCAAAGGGAGAAGAAAGAGAAAGAGGAGTCAGTTTAAAAAAAATTAGGTTTTTAAGAAGAAAAGATGATTTTTGTCTGTTTTACTGTCTGTAAGGATCCCACTGATCTTTGGAAATACACAGAAGCAAACTTTAAAACCCTTAAACTGGAAATGGGATTTGTCCTCTAGAATAACTTTGATTCCATTGTGATCAAGGGTAAGATCAAAGCAATGACAATTCCAAAGGACTCAGGATGAAAGATGTTATCTACCTCCAGAGAGAGAACTGATAAACTCTGAGTGCACAGAGAAGTATACTTTTTTCACTTTATTTTTCTTTTCTTTTTGCAACATGGTCAGTATGAAAATGCTTTGCATGACTTCATAGGTGTAATGGGCGTCAAATTGCTTACTCAGTGGGTTGGAGAGGGACTGGAGGAAGGGAATTTGTAACTAAAAAAAATTAATGTAAAAAAAAATTACAGATGCATAAAAGGTAGCTCAAAGAAACATGGCTCTATCTATTGCTTCTTCCTCTAACTTAGATGGTTGGAGGGTTGAAAGACAGGGACTGGGCAGCTGGGTAGCTCAGTGGAATGAGAGCCAGGGCTAGAGATGGGAGGTCCTAGGTTCAAATCTGGCCTCAGACACTTCCCAGCTGTGTGATCCTGGGCAAGTCACTTGACCCCCATTGCCTACCCTTACCACTCTTCTGCCTTGGAGCCAATACACAGTATTGAATCCAAGATGGAAGGTAAGGGTTTAAAAAAAAAAAAGAAAACAAGAAAGACAGGGACTGTGATGATGCTGGAGTGCCTCTGGGAGAACAAATGCTACGCCATGTTTCATAGTCCTTCGAAGAAGACTTAGAACCGCTATTAAGGCCTGTCAGGGACTGGACTGAAGAGCTGGGGAAAACTTTCCTTGAATTTCATTGCATCTGAAAGAGGGAGCAAAAGCTCTGCCCTCCCCTTCTTCTTCCTCTCCCACACCCTCCAATGAGCCTTGGTATGACTGGGACATTTCCCTGTCTGAAGGGAAGGACCCAGAGGGATAAGGATATGGAAGAGATGGTTTGGCATTATCTATTTTTGCATGTATGAAAGGGTTCTGTTTCTCTATGCATTTTATTCTATGTACATTAAAGCTTCATTCATCTAATGCTGTGTGCCTGAATAAATATGAAGATAGAGAGAGGGGGTGGAGGTGGAACTAAAATTTAATCATAATAATTTCCATAATTTGATATTTCATTTCATTCCCCCCAGGGAATGTGAAGAGAGGGGTGGAAATAGTGAAGAGGCTTCTGGTCCAAAGGTGAAACTGGTACTGTGTTTTAGAGAGTTGGAAGGGAGACTTAGGGAGGGGACAAAGACAAATCAGGCATATTTTGCCTTCATGTGCTGTTACAGAGGTTAAAATCCAGTTAAGGGGGTTGAATTAGCCTCTTGTGGCCATCTATACATTACAGCCTATTAAAAGTCAGCCTGTGAGCATGCACAATTACAGGGAAGAATAGCTCGAGTCCACTCCTCCTGGTGGCTAACTCAGATATTATATTCTCAAGCTAATTCAACCCTCTTAACTGGATTTTAACCTCTGTAACAGCACATATAAACCACAAAACCCTCAGTCTTCCCTCCCCAACCCCTAGGCTGTATCTTAGAATGAACCTTCTGATTGAAGAAGAGATGTCCTCGGTCCTAATCACTGTAAGAATTTGCAGATAGCCTAGGGACTGGGGAGAGAACACTGGTTCTATGTGCTATAAGAGCCCTAGTACAAAAGGCTGGTTCTCATCACTCCTTGGCCTAGAGACTATACTTGTTACCTTTAGACTCAACTTGTTCCCAAGTGATTTTTGCTCCTGGACCCTAGCCTTTGGGACATTCCTATTGCTTCTAGTCCTGGTTGGGAGGCAGTAAGGAAGAAAGTTATGATGAAAATTCTAAGGCCTTTTTTAAACAGAGGGTTCCTGTATTATACTTATTCATTCACTCAATCGTCTAAGAAGTTGTGTGCTATGAGGGGGCTGTGCCCTCCTGGGAGATTATGATGTGACCTCAAGGGTTATGTAATTAAAGAATGGGAGGTTCAAAAAGAAGGTTATATGTCACTCTCTCCTCAATTGCCATCCATGGGACTTATCTTCAACATAATCACACCTACTCTATACCTGACACTTTCTAACTGGACAGCAGCCCTTCAATGAAAATATAACATAACCATTACAAAGCACCCAAACAAAACAACATCTGCACAGGTATTGTTTCAAAAATCCAATCCGATCCCATGCAGCACTGTACAGTAAAAAGAATACTGATGCTGGAGACAGACAACATTGACTTAAATTCTACCTCTGGTTTGTACTCTGACCTTCAAGCTCTATTATCCATAATCTTCATATTTGCTATTTATCATTTGCCCCTTCCAAAGAACACTAATTATTTGTCATTCTCCTCTTTTACCAAAAGGGCACTCATCACAGAGACAGACAACATTGATTCAAATTCAGACTTTCTGTTTGAGCTCAGGCAAATAGCTGAACCTCTCCTCTTCCAAAACTTCTTCCACTATAAAACGAGAGTCTTGGCATTCTGGAAAGCAATTTGGAATTATGCCCAAAGGACTTTAAAAGAATTCATACCTTTTGATCCAGCAATACCATTACTAGGTCTGTATCCCAAAGAGATAAAAAATGGGAAAGATTCTGTTGGTACAAAAATATTTATTGCTGCGCTTTTTGTGGTGGCAAAGATTTGGAAACTAAAGGGATGTCCCTCAGTTGGAGAATGGCTGAACAAATTGTGGTATATAGTAGTGATGGAATACTATTTTGCTATAAGGAATGATGAACAGGATGATTTCAGAAAGAGCTGGAAAGACCTACATGAACTTATGCAGACTGAAATAAACAGAACCAGAAGAACATTATACACAGTAACTGAAATATTGTGGGATGATCAAATGTGATAGACTGCTACTAACAGCAATACAAAATGATCCAGGACAATTCTGAGGGAGTTATGAAAAAGAATGCTATCAACTCTTATGGAGAAAACCAAGGGAGATAACTTAAATATTATATGTGGATCCAGAAGGGTGTGTAGGAGACAGGAATGACAAAAGATGGGAACTTAACAAGTTCGGGAGACTGGGTTTAACTGCCAGGGAAAATGTCTTTTAACAGAAGTGACAGTTAGGCCTATCACCCTGCACCATCTAGACAAGGGGCCAATGGAAAATAGCAAGCAAATGACAAGAGTTTGTAACAAATTTAATTAAGGGAATTATGGTAAAGGATGGGAATAGGGGTTTCTATACTTCCAGACTATGGGCAAACCACAGGGTCAGGGGAAGGACTTATCTACATTGAATTAAATCTAAAGCTGGACAGAGCCCAGAGAATAGCAGGACTGAAGTGGGCATCCTCACAACAGAGTCCAGACACACTCCAGAGAAGTTGCAGCTCCTCCAGGACCACTGGCTGTACTCTTCAGGTGGGTAGATTCTGGGAGCTAACCCAGCCCAAGTTAACCTGCAACTCGGGTTGGGATTAATAGTCTCTACCAAAATCTCTCACAAGTAGATGTCAGTCTTCCTTCAGGATCCCAGGAAATCAGGGTACAAACTCCACTTCCTCTGAGGTCTCCCAGGGTCAGTTACAACTTGTCCCAACCACCATGGAGTCTGTCTCAGAGTGAGAGAGCCACACTTCCTCCTTCCCCATTCCATTTGGAATTCTCAAGCCCTTCCTGCTAGGTCTCCTAAATAATAACTAAGTAATCCTCCTCACAACACTACCTCTAAACAAAGAACTGTTGGAGTAGAAATGCAGATGAAAACATGGTTTATCACTTGTTTATTTAGGCATGTGATCTGGGTTTTGGTTTTATAAGATTATTCTCTTACAAAAATAAAGAATATAGAAATATTTTTTGAGTGACAATATACATATAATTTGGGGAAATTGCTTGTCAACCCCAAGAGGGGAGAGGGAGGAGAGGAGGGAGACAACATGAATTGTATAACTTTGGAAAATATGTATCAATTTGTTAAAAATTTAAAATGAGAGGATTGGACTAGCTGGTCTCTGAGAACCCTTCAATGTCTACACATACAATACATGAGAATTGTACATGTTATATTGTACTCACTTCTCTGATGATCGTATGGCTGTGGCAAACACTTCTTGACTTGTGAAAAACACAGGCTCTTGTGGCAAACACAGGACTGGGTAATAAGATTAATCTCTCTCCTTTTCATTTTGGGTGAGACAAAGTGAGTCACACAGGATGAGCAGGCTTAATCGGGTCGCAAACTGCACTGTAGATCTCATTGAATAATCTTTTCTCCCAAACTCATCCCTATGCTAACCTTCACCATTTCTGTCAAGGGAATTACCATCTTTCCAGCTTACCCAGGTTCCCAACCTCAGTGCTATCTTTGATTTCTCACCATTATTTACTCCACATATCCAAGCACTTGCTAAATCTTTTTGTTTCTGTCTCCTCAATCAATGGTGGAACATTTATTAAGTGCTTAGTATGTGCCAGGCAATGTGCTAAGTGCTTATAAAGAAAAAAGAAAGTAATTGGATGAAGTTGCATGTGCCTCTAACCAACCCGCTACTGAGAAGGCTGAAGCTGGTGGATTACTTGAGCTCAGGAATTCCGAGCTGTAGTAGACTGAGTTAATTGGGTGTCTCTGTGAAGTCCAGCACCGATATGGGGAATGCCTGGGAGTAGGAGCATTGGGGTGTTGAAGGAAAAAAAATAGTGTCTGTCTTCAAGGAACTTACAATCATATGCACACACATATATTTAGAGTGGTAGCCATGTGGATGTGTATGTGTACATATATTTGTGTGTATATATATGTATCTATATATATTTAAAGTCCTCATTACCTTTTGCCTGGATTGTTACAATAGTTTCTTAATTGATCTTATTATGGGGAAAACCAGGGGAGTTGACTAAAATATTATTTTGTGGGCTCAGTGGGTGTGAGGGAGACAGGAATGACAGAAGGCAGGACCAAACAAGGTAGGGAGACTGGGTTTAACTGCTAAGGAGGTATCTGTTAACTGAAGTGGCAGTTAGGTCCTAACTGTCACTCCGCACCATCTAGGCAAGGGGCCTATGGAAGCTAGCAGGCAAATGGCAAGAGTTTATAACAATTTTAATTAAGGAAACTATGGTAAAGGATGGGAATAGGGGTTTCTACACTTTCAGACTAAGGGCAAACCACAGGGTCAGGGGAGGGACTTATCTACTCTCATCTGAGACCTAAGCCAGACAAGGCCCAGAGAATAGCAGGACTGAAGTGGGAATCCTCACAGCAGAGTCCAGAGATGTTACAGGATGCCAGGAGCCAACTCCTTCAGAACTGATGATCCAAAGTAGCCAGGTAGGGAGTGAAGTCTGCAAGCTGTCCACCAGATCACAGGCCACTTCCCTACTCAGTGCTGTCTTGCAGGATTGATGTCTTCTGCTTCCAACCTTCACTGCTCTCCAGGATCCCAGGGAATCAGGGTACAACTCCACTAGCTCTGAGGTCTCTCAGGGTCAGTTACAGCTTGTCCCAACCACCATGGAGTCTGTCTCAGAGAGCAAGAGCCACACTTCATGCTTTCCCATTCCATGTGGAATTCTCCAGCCCTTCCTGTTAGGTCTCCTACATAATAACTAAGTAATCCTCCTCACAACAATCTCCTTGCCTGAGATCCCCACCCACCTCTAAACCATTCTCCATGTCCTTGTCAAAATGATTTTTCCTAAAGTTCAGGTCTGACCATGGCACCTCTCTCCACTCATTAAACGCCACTAGTTTCCTATTGATTCTAGAATTAAGCATAGGTTACTTTAGCATTCAAGGCCCTTATAACATGATCCAATCTTACTTTTCTAGTCTTATTATACAATACTCTCTTTCTTGCTATCTATAGTGCAAACAAAATGGTCTTACTGGTCCTCTATCTCATAGGAAAATAAAACTAAAATAAGCACACATGATTAGGAAATAAAAGTATGATACCATTCGTTACACAGAACCATGTAAATAAAGGACTTAGGGCAGATGGATCTGCTTGCAGGCTCCATCTGATTCTATGAGCAGGAACCACAAGAACCATCCCACCTCACCCAATGCTGGTGTTGCTTCTTCAGATCTGCCAGAGGAAGGTTTTGACCAGGACCTCAGGTTCCTGGACCTCATTTCATAGCAAGGCTCAATATTGCAAGGACCTGAGCTGAATTCCTTGGAGTGGAAGTCAAGAGTCATAGATTTTATGGGATAGTTCCTAGACCCATCTAATCAAATCATCTTATTCTTACAGAAAAGGAAATGAAGCTCCAGAAAGATAGGTGCCTTTTTCAAGTTCATGCTACCAGTGGTCTGGATTCAACTTTTTCTTCTTTCCTCTGACTCCAGTTTGAGTCTTTTTAACTGCACTCCACAGCCCATACCTACCTTTCTTAACCCAGCAATCTTCTCTCTTCTCTGGGGTGAGGAGTAGAGAAGTGAAAGACAAGAAGGTTTTTAGTGTGCCTGGTGTTATATTGAATCTCTGGGAGCTTGAAGTTCACTTTTGATTGACAGATAAGTCAGTTGGATAGAATGTTCCCAGAGAGGCATGCGGGCTCAGGAGGGAGCAGTTGAGAACCCTGACAGAGGTTCTGGGGTCTTTTTACCTGTCCCTGAGGCTAGAGATCAGTGTGGATCCTGGTCTTTGGAGATAGAGACTTGCAAACTCAACCCTGCAAGCTCCTCCTGTGTTTCCTGTACCGTTATCAACTTGTATTGACCACCATCTCTGTGTCTTCTGCTCCTAGATATTAGGAGTTTGATCATCTTAGCTATCTAGGCTTCCCAGGGCCCAGGAGGGATCCGGGAAGTGGGCAGGAGAGGAAGAAGAGGGTGGAAAGGGTGGATATCTAAACTGATAGGCTTAAGATCTACAGAAGAAGAAGCTGAAGATTTCACAGCAGTTTGCCTGCTCTGGTTTAGCCCTGGCCAGGCTGTACCAGAGAGAAGCTATCACCTTGATTACTTCATTTGCCTGCAGTTAGAGATTTGTTAGTATCAATTTAAAGTAGGGTCTCCTTTACCTCTATCCCTTACCATTATCCTTCTTATCAAATATATTCGAAGTTTAAAGTATTCCTGAATTGGTTTCCAAAGCTTATTTGGGAAGGGAGTCATGCAGTCAGATTACCAACGCTACCTCAGCTGAAGAGCCCAATAATTAATATCAATTAACCCCAGGTGGGTCCTGAAGGGATAAACCATTTTGACCTAAAGGATCTTGCCTGGGCAACTGTTATAAAGGAGAAGGACCATCCTATCCTCTCTGTACATCATCTTCATATACATCAAATAGAGTTAGTGACCTCCTTTTAATATAACACTGGTGACTGGCACCCTTGTGTCTAGGAGACACACACACACACACACACACACACAGAAAGATAAAGATAGGGAGAGGAGGAAAGAGGAGGAGGAAGAAGAGAAAGAGGAAGAGGAAGAAGAATAAGAAAAAGAAGAAGGAGGATGAGGAGGAGGACAGGGAGGAGAGAGTGTGTGAAAAGTGGGGCAGGGAAAGAGAGCTTTTTTTCCATTAAAATATCTTAGATATTACTTCCAAAATTATGCCAGACACAGAGACAAAGCTGTCAGTCTTTCAAAATGCCATGCCACAGAGAGCACTTTACCTACAGAGAACCAATGCGAGACTCTCATACCCTTCAGCTTCATGGAGCACACTGAAATCTAAACATTGTGGAGAAAGATTTGTTATATCATGGAGTTTATCCCACTTCATCTCAGCAAATCAATTAATATATATTTATTGAGCAGATAGTGCCCCCCCATCTCTACATCAAGAATACTTCCCCCCACAGTCCTTCACTCCCAATCCCAGAACCTTGCAGAATTTCCCACTTTATACAATGTCTCTATTTCAGCACCATGTTCAGATTCTTTCATAATAGGTCCATGGATTGTACCTCTAGTTCCTCATTCACCTCACATAGGAAATATTTTTACTTTCATCATAGAATGATAGAATGGTAGTGCTCCACTCCATCTCATAATTGACACACTTCACAGCACCAGGGACAGTGCCTAAGGGCATAACATCTCTACCAGATAGTTTCTTCCTCCCCCAAATGGACGTTGAATACCTGGGGCTCAGCACCATGGATCATCTATCCTAGATGATCCTCCCATTATCTTGAAATGCTTGCCTCCTCTAACTTCTCTTGTCCCTCAAAACTGAGCTCAGAGACCCATGTCCAAAGCTAGGGTTCTTAACCTTTTTATGTTATCAACTCCTTCTCTAGTGAAGTCTTCTTACAATAATGATTTTGAATACATAAAAATACATAGGATTTTAAAGGGAACAAATTGCATTGGAATAAGGTTATCACAACATTAAAACAAGTTCATAAAGCCTTCATCTAAAGGGAAAGTAAATGTCAGCCCTGGACTCTGATTTAGGCATTGGTTTTGACATTCTATGTTCTGAATCATAGACACTCAGAATTGGAAGTAATTTCAAAGGCCATTTAGTTCAATGTGACCAAGAAGGAATCCTCTTTTATGTAATTTTTGACAAGTGACTGGCCAGCTTCCATTTGAAGACCTTCAATGATAAAAATTTCACTGTTTAAATTGAATCATGCATGTAAAATGTTCTTGGAATGATTCATTTCTATATTAATGTGAACCCTTACTACCATCACCATAATTTTAAATCCAGAGAGATCATTCCACCTCTGGATAGTTCTAGTTGTTTCCCATTTTTACTTAGCTTGTGCTGAAATATACTTCTTTCCAGCTATCATCCAATAATTGCCTTTTTCCTCCAGAGTTTTGGACTGGAACATTGGGCTCAGGTAGGAGAGCTTTGATTTTTATCTTGCCCATAACCAGGCTTATAACCCTTGCTACTGCCCTTTCCAGGTCACCCTGTGTGCTGTTTTCTGCAATTAGAATGTAATCTCCTTGAGAGAAGGGATTATATTGTGCGCTTTCATTTGTATTCCCAGTGCCTAGTGTGGTGCCTGGTATATAATAGATATTTAATAAATGCTGTCTCTTTATCTATTTATCTGTCTACCTCTTCCATCTTTTGCTATGACAGCTCTACAAACATTTGAAGACAACAACAAGGCATTCTATCTCCCAATTATTTTCTCCCCACAGGCTGAAAGTTCCCAATTCCTTTACCATGTCTTTAGAGGTAATGGTCTTGAGTCTCCTCATCATCCTGGTCTTTCTCCTCTGGATGCCCTGCATTTTGTTAGTATTTCCTAAATATAGCTCCTAGAACTGAACACAACATTCCAGATGTAGTCTGATAAGGTGGAATACTGGGATTATCATTTTGCTATTTCTTCTATACCTAAATGGATATTGAGTACCTGGGGCTAGCACCATGGACAGTGTTCCTATCTCTATCAAGTATGTATCCTAGGTGATGCTCCCATTATCTTGAAGTACTTGCCTCCTTGAATTCCTCTCTAACTCTACAGAAATATTGCTATATTTCTCTTAATGCAGTCTGAAATTGCATTAGATATTTTTGGCTGCCATGTAACACTGTTGACTCATATAAAACTTATAGTCCACTAAATCTATAGATTTTTAAACATGAACTGTTGCCTAAATATGGTAGTTGCAGTCATTGTTGACAGTGGCAATATATTCCATAATGTTGGGTTGGTAGTTGCTCTACTCCTTTAATATTGTATGTAAGGATATGTCTAGTTAGAATTTTAAGAGCTCCTCTCCTCATTTTCACATCACTTGGGTGCCATTTGCCAATATTTCCTCCTTCAACTCTGTCTCACATGAAGAGGTGGTACTTCTCTTTGCCAAGGCAAACTGTTCCGCATGAACATGTGAAACATTCCATCCAATATTCTCTAGCATATTTCCCCTTCTATCACTCCTACACTCTCATTTGTCTTCATTTTCTTCCTATCTACTGGTTGCTTCTTTACAAACATGCTTATTTCTTTTGTCCTCAAAAGAAAAACAAAAAAAAAATCTCTCACTTGATCTGCCTATCCTCCTTGCTATCACCCTAAATAGCTTCTCCCTTTCATAAATAAATTTGAGAAAGTCATCCACAATCAGTGCCTCCACTTTCTATCCTTTTACTCTCTTAATTCTCTGCAATCTGGTTTCCAACCTTATATAATTCAACTGAAATTGATGTGTCTAAAATTACCAGTGATTTCAATAGTTAAACCTAATGACCTTTCCTCAGTCTTCATTCTTCTTGACCTCTCTACAGCCTTTCACACTGTTCATTACTGTTTTTGTCTTTCTTTGTATCTTCAGAGATTAACACATTACCTGGCCTCTAATAGGCACTTAATAAATGCTTATTGACTTGACTTGTTGAACTCATTGTGAATCTTTGTGTGAAAGAGTTTGAGGTCTTCTTAGGGCCAGCTAAGCAGCATTGTGGATAGGTGTTGTGAGGAAGATTATTTAGTATTAGTTACATATAGTTTATATGGACCTAGCAGGAAGGGCTGGAGGATTCCAAAATGGAATGAAGGAGCAGGAAGTGGGGCTTGTGCTCTGAGAGAGACTCCATTAGTGGTTGGGACATAACTGTTGCTAACCCTGGGAGATCTCAGAGTTAGGGAAAATCTGCATCCAGATTCCCTGGGATCCTGAGAGGTGAAGGCTTTCAGCAAGTGGACAACAGATCTGCAGAGCAGCACCAAGTGGGGAAGTGATTTGTGATCTGGTGGACAGAATTGCTAACTCACTCTCCCTACCTGGGTACCTTGGATCACCTGGTGGAGTTGGCTCCTGGCATCCCATGACCATCCTTGGATTACCCCAATTGGCCCTTTAGCTGAGCTGACTAAACCTGGCTGGAACCAGGTTTGAAGGAGCTTTCCCTGTGACTTCAGTACTGCTTCCTTAGGATAGTGTATTTAAGTCCTTCCCTGCCTCCTGTGGTTTGCCCTTAGGTTTCAAGTGTAGAATCCCCTATCCCATCCTTTATTTAGTTACCCTCAATTAAACTGTTATATACTTTACCTTTTGCCTGCTGGTGACTGTTGGGCCAACTGCCATTCCTGTGTCAGTTAACAATTTGGCAGTAAACCCTGGTCTCCCTATCCTGGTTGGTCCTGTCTCTCCTTCGACCCAGTGTGAACCCACAAACCATTTAGGTTACATTTTAATAATAATAACAACATCCCTGGTGCCTCACCATTACATAGGGTACCAGGCCTAGAGTTGGGAGGAGCTAGATTTAAATATAACCTTAGACATTTCCTAGCTTTATAACTGTGGGCAAGTCACCTAAACCCAATTGTCTATCCCTTGCTGTTCCTCTGCCTTAGAACTTGCAGAAGATAAGAGTTTAGAAAAAAAAGAAATCAGGAAGTATAGGAAGGAAGGAAAAAAAGAAAGGAGAAAGAAAAGAAGAAAAGGAAAGAGAGAAAAGGATTTAATATAAATTTGGGGCGGTTGGGTGGCTTGGTGGATAGAGAGTCATGCCTGAAGATAGGAGATCCTGAGTTCGAATTTTCCCTCAGACACTTCCTAGCTGAGTAGCCCCAATTGCCTAGCCCTTGCCGTTCTTTTGCCTTGGAACTGATACTTAGTATTGATTCTAAGATGAAAGGTAAGGGTTTAAAAGAAAAGAGTATGGTATGAGTTTTTCTCCTTGTATCCACATTACTCACATCCCCTAGAACTTGGAACCGGTCCTCTTTCTCTTCCAAGTGATTAGGATAAGTCAACTCCTGGGTTTAGTAGACATTGAATCCAGCCACCCAGCTGCAATCTGGAAGTGCTGCTCTCTACCTATCTATGCAAGGCTGAATCATGGAATTTACCTTTGATCCTGGAGGTGATAGAAAGCCAATAAAATTTATTTAGTGAGGTAGTGGGTGACATGGGCAGCCTATGCCTTAGTAAGATCACTTTGATAGTTGAATGGAGGACGGACTTTAGTAGGGAGAGACTTCTGGATAGAGGAAGGAAGCAAGCCTTTAAAATATTCCCAGGCACTCTGCGCTTTATGAATATCTTATTTTATCCCTCAACAACCCTAGAAGATAGGCACTATTATTAATCTCATTTTATGAGCAGTGAGCAAACTGAGGCAAACAAAGATTAAATGAATTTCCCTATGCCACACAGCTAATAAGTTTCTAAGGCTTAAGGTAGAGAGTCCAAACTGACTGACTGAACAATCAGGCTACTGCAATATTCTAGTCAACAGGTAACAAGGACCTGCACCAGGGTAATGACTGTGTCAGAGGAGAGAAAAGAGTTTAGACAAGAGATGTTAAGAAGGTAGAATTAATAGGACTTGGCAACAGATTGGATGCTGGAAGGGAGTTAGAAAGAGTGAAAGGTAGAGGTTGATACTTAGGTTGTGAGCCTGAGTGGCTGCATGATGGTGGAACCTTTGAGAGTGTTAAAAAGATAAGATGCTTTGGGGAGAAAGGAGTTTATTTTGGATATGCCACATTTAAAATGTCTGAGATATCCAGTTCAAGATGTCTAAATAGGTAGTTGAAGATGAGAGACTGAAGGTTAGCAGAGAAATTAGGACTGGATAAATTGATCTGAGAATTATTAGCATAGAAATGATAATTAAATCCATGAGAGTTGATGAGACTAACAAGTGAAATAGTAAAGCGGGAAAAGATAAGAGAGCCCAGAACAGAGAGCCTTAGGAAATACCCATCATTATTTGCAGTAATCTGAATGAAGATCTAGCAAAAGAGAGTGAGAAAGATCAGTCAGACAGGTAGGAGGAGAATGGAGAGAGAGCAGTGTCTTGAAAGCCTAGAGAGAAGAGGGTATTAATAAGAAAAAAGTAATCAACAACCTGTGGCTTTTTTTCTCTCCCATTTTCCATTCGCCTCTGGCCCATCCAAGGTGAGATTAGTTCCAGCCTAACCTCCCCTCCAAGGAGTGAACTGAAAGATCTGGAGAAGAGAATGCTTCCTGCGCATTTCATACCTGATTTGCCATACTGGAAGAATTGCAATATGTGAAAAGGATTCAATTTGCCCTGTTTAACCCCAGAGGGCAGCATGTGTAGGGCGGAGTGGAAGTTACAGGATGGCAGATTTTTAACTCTAGAAAAGGAAAACCTTCCTAAAAATGAGAACTGTCCGAAAGAGAAATGGCTTGTCTCAGAAGGAAGTGAGCATCCCATAAGGGGAAGTGTTCAGGCAGAGGCTAGATGCCTATTTGTCAGGGATGTTGCAAAAGGATTTACAGGTCAGGTTAAGGTTGGACTCAATGAAATGGCTTCTGCAACTCCCTTTTAGCTAATTGGATTGAGATTCATAAGCAAAAATAGCTCAATCAGCTGCTGTCTATTTTCATTTAGGTGGGGGATTCTTGGTTCAAAAGATTATTCAAAGACAGGCCAATCCATCAAGGCCTATTGATTCCATTTATGTAACATCTTTAAACATATTTCCTCTTCTTTTCTTGCATTGTCACTATCAGATCTTATTACTAACTACTTAGACTACCGAAATGGTTTCCTTGAGGGTCTTTCTGTCTTCAATCTCTCCTTCCTCTCTCACCCCTGAAGTCTATCCATTGTACTGCTGCCAGAATAATGTCTTATACATAAATTTGGTCACATGACCCCCTTTCTCAAAAAATAATCAATGCTACATGAGATGATAAAGAGTGAAATGAATAGAACTGAAAGAAGAACATTTTAGGCAGCTATAGATTTAATATTTGAAAAATCACTTGTTCACCTCCAGATAATAAACTAAGAGGCAGAAACATGAAAGCTATGATCTATATATTTTGCTGGATGAGGCCTTCTATGGTGTGGGGAGAAGAAGGGCTAAATAACATTTAAATTAAAAACATAATCAATGGACCCTTATTGATAACTGAATGAAGTCATTTTATAAGTTGGAAGGGCTTCAAAATCTAATGCTGTTTTGTCTTTCCAGAATTATCTTATATTGCTCCCCTCTAGATATTTTCTTCTCCCATCTCTTCACTCTCCTCCAACCTGTTTCAGACTCTTCACACTCAATCTGGACCTTTCTCCATCCCTGGAATGTCCTTTCTTCTACTCGTTGCCTGTCAAACGCCTATTTTTAAAGCTTAGTTCAAATACCACATTTTCCCAAAAGTTTTTCTTCATTATTCCAACTAGTAATTACATTCATCCTCAGATCTTACAATTTACTCTGTTTGCATCTAGCTAATATAATTTTCATATAATATTATCTATTACAGTTATCTACAAATAAGGTAGTGCATGTAACATGTGCCATATACCTTAAAGTGCCATATAAATGCTAGCTGTTATTGTTAGTTGATTTTTTTTAAACCCTTACCTTCCATCTTAGAATCAATACTAAGTATCGGCTCCAAGGCAGAGGAGTGGTAAGGGCTAGGCAATAGGGGTAAAATGATGTGCCCATGGTGGCATAGCTAGGAAGTATCTGAGGTCATATTTGAACCCAGTACCCATCTCTGGGCCTGGCTCTCAATCTACTGAGCCACCCAGCTGTCCTCTGTTATTGTTAGTTTTTATCTATGTTTGTGTCTTATCTATCCCTTCCAAACCCCTTGCTCTGGATAGAGATCATACTTTCTCTAAAACTGGAACTTACCTCAAAAACCAACACCCTCCCCTATTCAGGGCAAGTGATTTGTTTAAACAAATGGCTGCTTATTTGAATTTCTAGTCTGTGCATATCCTCCCTCCTCTTTCAACACCTGCTAGGTTTTGTTATTGTTGTTAAGTTGTCTCTGATTTTTTGTGACCCCCTTTGGTTTCTTTTGGGATGGGGCAAAAGATATTAGTTTTCCATTTCCTTCTCCAGCTCATTTTATAGATAAGGAACTGAGGTGAACATGGTTAAGCGAATTGCCCAGGGTCGCACAGTTTAGTAAGTGTCTGAGGACACATTTGAACTCATGAGGATGAGTTTTACTGATTCCAAGTCCAGTGCTCTATCCATTGTGCCACCTAGCTATGCCTTGCTTGAGATAAGGGTCAAGCCTCTTTTGACAATTTCCTAGGAGCTTTTGGTCGGATTGCCCACCCAAGGGCATTAAAAGGCCCACTCAGGTAGAGTTGGGGCTCTTCAGATTGGGTGTATGTCCCAAGACTATGCAAATTACTACATCCTGCCCTGCTGACCAGACCAAATTATATATGGAAATAGTATGTGTGTTTGTGTGTGTGTATATATAGGGGGCCAGCCTCTATATGGTTTTGGGGTCCTGAGTGGCATTGGTGGCATAGGATGGTTAAGGCAGGAGAAAGAAAATGAGAACAACTAAACTAATGGTTAGCCCATGCTGTTCTGAATTCTGTGGGCTTGGGAGTTTATTATATACTGATTTCAAACAAAGAACACAAAAAAGAGTCACAGCTGTGAAGGGGTAACAAATCACACATAACCCATTGAAGTCTAAAGTGTAAAGGTGCAAAGACAAATGGCCAAATTCCAACCACCAATTTAGTAGGAGATAACTCTGGAAGTGGAAATACCCCATGGAGATGCTCACCAATTGAGTCCTGCTAAAGGCCCCAGTTCTAATCTAAGTATGCAATCTTATCTAAGTAATGTTTGTTAGGATTCAGGCTTCTCAATTATCAAGGAGAGGAATCATCAACTCAGTAGATGCTGGTCTGCCACTTCAAAGCTCTCCAATAAGAATTCTAAGAAAGGTGGGGATCTAAAACTGAGTCAAAAGAGGAGCCTCAGATTTTTATCTTAGATGGCCCATTCTGTCTGCGTCCTGACATGCAGTGCAGAAAAATCATACACACAGTTTTACTTACCGATGATTTTGTAATGGGATCCAGATAAAATATCTGTTACAGACTCTGTTTCTCTAAATGACTCCTAATAGCCTCTTGGAGGGATCAAGTTGTTTTTGGATTAACCTACCTGCTGGTACCAGAGCTTTTCGGGGCTCAGGTGACCAGAACCAAACACAGAGACAGCCTGGATTGGTCACATAGGGAATCCAGATAACAGGCCCTAAATTTGATCCTATTTCTCCATTGGCTTTCTATATCCAATGGCTCTCAACATGTATAGGTCTATCCAAACTTAGTGCCAGAGTATCCTTGTTGAATATCCTTTCTATGTCATGGCTACGTAAATCTCCTTTTTGTTAACTGTTGAATGACTGACAAGTACATTCCAACACAAAACTTATACTAACAGGTTGTGTCAGGTCTGCTCTTAATACTAATTATACCTTTGAGGAAACTGAGGTCTCAAAAGGGAAATGGTTTGTCTAAGACCACTAACATAATAAATTGTAGATCAGGGACTCAGACCTGGTTCTCTGGATTCCAAGTCCAATCCTTTTCCCCTACATTATCATTCCCATATATCATGTTGTGTATGATTGCATATGTTGCACGTGTTACAATTTCATAGGACCTAGAGGCACTACTTTACCTCTCAGAAGACAGTTGCAAAAATCTAGGTTGCCTTATGGGGTTGAGATGGTGGGTTCCTGGGAAAGTGCTGTGGGAAGGGCAGGAATAGGATCAGAGACCTACAACTGGAAGGGGTTTTGCTGACATATGGGGACAGAGAGAGAGAGAGAGAGAGAGAGAGAGAGAGAGAGAGAGAGAGAGAGAGAGAGAGAGAGAGAGGGAGGAAGGGAGAGGGAGAGAGAGAGAGAGAAGGAGGGAAAGAGAGAGACAGAGACAGAGTGAGAGAGAGAGAAGGCGGGAAAAAGGGAAAGACAGAGACAGAGACAGAGACGCAGAGACAGAGACAGAGTGACAGAGAGAGAGAGAGAGAGAGAGAGAGAAAGAGGG
Organism: Gracilinanus agilis; assembly: GCF_016433145.1. Lineage (NCBI taxonomy): Eukaryota > Metazoa > Chordata > Mammalia > Didelphimorphia > Didelphidae > Gracilinanus > Gracilinanus agilis. The sequence continues at coordinate 226,727,567 of NC_058135.1, read as the reverse complement.
AAAGAGGGAAAGAGAGAGAGAGGGAGAAAGACAGAGTGAGAGTGTGAGAGAGAGAGAGAGAGAGAAAGAGGGAAAGAGAGAGCTAGAGGGAGAAAGAGTGAGAGTGAGAGAGAGAGAGAGAGGGAAGGAGGGAAAGAGGGAAAGAGAGACAGAGACAGAGACGCAGAGACAGACAGAGACAGAGTGACAGAGAGAGAGAGAAGGAGGGAAAGAGGGAAAGAGAGAGAGGGAGAGAAAGGTAGAGAGACAGGGAGAAGGACAGAGACAGAGTGAGAGAGAGAGAGAGAGAGAGGGAAGGAGGGAAAGAGGAAAGAGAGAGAAAGGGAGAGAGAGAGAGAGATTGAGAGAGCGAGAGAGAGAAAGAGAGAGAGATCTTTCCAAGGGATTTCAGAATCTTCTCAGTCATCCTGGAGAAATGAAGTCAAGTTGGGAAGCACCGATAACAATAAGGCTAATGGAGGTGATGGAATTCCCTGAGTTATTTAAAACCCCTAAAGATGCTGTACTCAATGCCAGCAAATTTGGAAAACTCAACAGTGGCCCACTGGATTGGAAAAGATAAACTTATATCCTAATCCTAAAGAAGGGCAATGCCAAAGAATATTTAAATTACCAAACAATTGTGCTCATTTCACATGCCTGCAAGATGATTGATATGATTCTGCAAGCTAGGCTTCAGCAATAAAGAAAACTGAGAATGGGGAGACTTGTAGGCTGGTTTCTGAAGAAGCAAAGGAACTAGAGACCACATCGCCAGCATTCTTGGGATTATGAAAGAAGAGAGGGAGTCCCAGAAAAAACCTACTTCTGCTTTATTGACTACACCAAAGCCTTTGACTGTGTGGATCACAACAAAAAAGAGATGGTAGCACTAGATCATCTTTCTTGTTTCCTGAGTAACCTGTGTGCAGGCTGAGAAGCAACATTTAGAACAGAACATGGAACAACTGATGGGTTTAAGACTGGAAAATACGAATGACAAGAAGGTATATTGTCATTTATTTAATTAGAGTACATCATGTGAAATGCCAGACTGGATATATCAAAAGCTGGACATAAGGTTGATAGGAGAAATATCAATAATCTCAGGTATGCAGATGATACCACTCTGATGGCGGAAAGTGAAGAATTAAGAAGCCTCTTGAGAGCAAAAGAGAAAAGTGTGTAAAAGATGGCTTGAAACAAAAAAAATGCTAAGATCATAGCAATTTCTCCCACTACTTGCTGGCAAATAGAAAGAGAAGAAATGGAAGCAGTGCTAGATTTTATATTCTTGGGCTCAAAGGTCACTACAGACAGTGAGTGCAGTGATAACATTGAAAGTTGTTTGCAGGGGGCAGCTGGATGACTCAGTGGATTGAGAGTCAGGCCCAGAGATGGGAGGTTCAAATCTGGGTTCAAATCTGGCCTCAGACACTTTCTAGCTATGTGACCCCGGGAAGTCATTTAACCCCCATTGCCTAGCCCTTACCACTCCTGTGCCTTAGAACCAATAGTATTGATTCTAAGAGAGAAGGTAAGAGTTAAAAAAAGGAAGAAAGCCGTTTGCTCCTTGGAAGGAAAGCTTTGGCAAATCTGGACAGCATACTAAAAAGCAGAAACATCACCTTGCTGATAAATGGCTGTACAGTCAAAACTATGGTTTTTCCAGTAGTAATGTGAGTAGTATGCTGTGAGAGTTGGACTATAATGAAATCTTAGCACTGCAGAATCGATGCTTTTGAATTGTGGTGTGTGCGTGCGAAGACTTTCAAGAGTCCACCAAGCAGATCAAATCAGTCAATACATAAAGAAATTAATTCAGATTATTTGCTGGAAGGACAAATACTGAAGCTGAAACTTAAATGCTTTGGCCACATAATGAGATATCAGGACTCACTGTAAAAGCCCCTGATGTTTAGGGAAAGGCTAAAGGCAAAAGGAGATGGAGATGGCAGAAGATGAGATAGATAAGATAGAGATATCATGGAAGCAATGAACATGAGCTAGTTGACTTTAGGAGATAGCAAAGGATAGAAGGGCCTGACATGCTATGGTCCATGGGGTCATGAATAATTGGATATGACTGAATGACTGAATAGCAACAAATATAAATATAATCTATTATTATTATTTCATTTGATCCTCATAACAATGTTGTGAGGCAGATAGTATAATTATTCCCATTTTACAGATGAGGAAACTGAGGCTGAGAAAGGCTAAGTCACTTGTCCAGAGAAACACAGTTTAAGTGTCTGAAGCAGGGTTTGAACTCAGATCTTCTTGATTCCAAGTCCAACTATAATGCCTAGCTGCCTAATCAATAATATATAGTTATAATCACGGTAATGGTTGTGATATAATCCTAATCATAATTCTCATTTCTATTGTGCTTTAAAGTTTACAAAACAACAGCTCTCTTAGGTGGGTAGTACAGGTATTATCCCCACTTTGTAGATGGAAAAATGGAGGGGGTATGGTGGTGTAGTTACTTACCCCAAGACATTTTGCTAGGCAAGGTCAATGCCAGCAATAGGATTTAACTCCTCTCATTTTAGGTTGAGAGCTCTTTATATAATATCATGTTGCCTTCCTGGGAAAAGGGGTTTATCTGTTCCCCAAAGAGGGCAGTGAGGGTACTAAAGCTCCTTATTAGGATACCTTGTTCACAGAGGCAAGCCTGGGAAGCCAGGTGACTTTAAACAGATTTAATAGAAATCTCCATAGACTTCAGAGCCAAAAGGGAACCCCAGGGGTCATCTCATGTAGTCCAGCCTTGACTTGACCTGGACACTCTTCTATAACACCTCTGACAAATGGTCATCTTGCCCCTACTTGAACACTTTGACCTATGGAAAGTTCATTACCCTTTAAGGAAACCCATTTATCTTTGGGACAGTTCTCATTTTTTTTTAGGAAGGTTTTCCTTTCATGTAGTTAGAATCTGTCTTCCTGCAAATTCCATCCAGCCCTACTCATTCTGCCCTCTGGGGCTCATGAGAAAAAAATGGAATCCCCATTCACTGGACACTTCTTCAAATACATAGTCAGGTATGATATGCCCATGAAATGTTTTCTTCTTCGGATCCTTCATCTGGTCTGAGTCGCCTCCCAGGCAGTAGTTTTAAACCTGGGGCCTGTGAGCTTGTCTTTTAAATAGTATTTCTGATAACTGTCAGTCAGCACAACTGGTTCTTTTGTAATATATTTTTTTTTGTAACATTTTGTAAATTTTTTTGTAACATTTTGTATGTATTTAATTTTGTGCATTTAAAGACATGATTCTGAGAAGGGGTCCCTAGGGTTCTCCAGACTGTCAGAGGGATCTGTATCACCCCCAAAGGTTTAGAACTCCTGGGCCAGAGAGCAAAGAACTACCTCAAAGACACAGAACCCCAGAATTGTGACATCAGCAGCCACATAGTCAGTGCAACCAGTACCTAAACCAGAGTCTCTAGACTATGTTCCTCAAGGGCCCTCTAGCCTTGACCTCAGGATCTCCAGAGATTCCAAAGACCGTGCCTTCCAAACTCCTGAAAATGCTTATTCCGCTTGTGACCAGTCTGAAATGTCCTCCATTTGGCCCTTTTATAATGTCGTGGTCCTTTCCTGCTTTTCTAATCTTACACCTCTTTCTCTGACATATAATCTTTGAACCAGTGACACTGGCCTCCTAGCTGTTTAATAAATGCAATAAACTCCTCTCTCACTTCAGGGTGTTTTCTCAGGTTGCCCTCATATCTAGATTGCTCTCCCTCCTCTATTCTGACTCCCTGGCTTCCCTCAAGCCCCAACTAAAATCCCCTCTTCTACGGGAAGCTTTCTCCAAACCCTGTTAATTCCAATGCTGGCCCCCTGTTAATTATTTCCTACTTATGCTATCTATAGCTTGTTTGTATGTATTTGTTTGCTTGTTGTCTCCCCCATTAGATTGTGAGCTCTTTGAGGGTAGAGATTGTCTTTTGCTTCTTTTTTGTATTCTCAGTGCTTAACCTAGTATCTGGAACATAATAAGGGCTTAATAAATGTTTCTGGCTATTACTGAGGAAGATTTCCTTTCACAGAGCCCAAGCCAGCCTCCCTGTAACTTTTCCCCAGTGGTTCTACTTTTATCCTCTACTGTCAAGTAGAAGCTCTAACCTTTCACCTGTGCTCTTCAGAAGAGAACAAAAGTAGCTGTCCTTGAGTCTTTTCTTCTTCAGTTTGAATATCCCATTCCTTCAAAGGATCCTTGTATCATCTGGTGCTCCCATTACCCATGGTCCTCACATCCTCTCTGGCTCAGTGAAGGGAAAGAGAGGGAGAGGTTGGAAGCACACGAAGTTGTAGCATCATCAGGGACCAATAATGGTGGGTTGTGGGGCTGGAGATATAGGGAAATGGAACAAAGGACTGGAAGTTGTAGGAAGGGGGGATTGAATAAACCTAGGGTGATCGGTGCTAGGTCTGGTGGTGGGGCACCTGTGTTCCTTTCATCTCTGCCTTCTTGGGGACAAGGTTTAGATTTGTTTTTGAAGGGCAGAATTAGGAGCAATATGGTGAAGTTTTAGAGGCAAGTTTAAGATCAACATAATGAAAAATTTCCCAGCAGTTAGTGGTGTACAAAATTGAATGGGTTATTTTGGAAGGTACACAGAAGCAATATGATTAATAATTCAGAGGTGTTCAATTCAACAAATACATAGTAAGCACCTATCACATCATAAGGATTAAATATTAAAATTAAAGGTTTGGCTAAAATATATGAAGATTTGAAGATTATAAATAATAGTGGGTTGCCAATTCAAAGTATTATTGAAATGACTTTAATAACTTTTATTTACAAAAGAGGTGGAACGAGTGAAAGCAGACAAATACAAAAGGGTAGAGAAGACATCAACCTATCTAACTAAATATTGCTCCAGTGCTCAACTCAGCCAAGACTTGTTGACCTTCAACAGGAATTAAACTCTCTCCAGAAGACAAAAAGGGAAAGCCAGCTCTCCACTCACCCAAGTTCCCTCCAAGAGGCAGGTCAAACAATGACTAGAGCTGAAGGTGATTCTTGAGGCCAACTTTCTTCCTTGAGCCGACCTTCTTCTTGAAGTTGACTTCCCTTTTGAAGTCCAATTCCTTCTTGGAGTCAACTTTCTTCCCTAGCCCCAGAAATTCAGGGCCTTTTACCTTTTATAGTGGGTTCTTGTCTCTTCCCCTTTTCACAGGAACCAATCACAGCTTCCAAATTGTCTAGCACTGCCCAGAGGGCAGTGTCTGTGGGATCCACTGCTCCCCTTCTGGAGGGGTGAATACTCATCAAAAGAGTTCAGATTCCTGGCTGATGGAGTCTGAGGGTGTGAATTCTCTAAGTGGTTTGGGAGCTCCTCCACCTAGTTCAAGTTTGTGTTGTTTCAATCAAAAAGGTAGACAAAGGAGAGTTAATTTTGTCTTCCCAAATTAGTGAGGTAATAAGTAAGGGTACTTAAGTTATTGTTAACCAAAGTGTTTGCTCCAACTAGGCAAAGAGAATAAAGGATTCCCTTTCACAAGTGTAAACTCAAAGAGAACAAAGAATTCTTTTACAACAAGTAAGGCATATTAGGTGCTGGAATATCAAGGCAAAATGAAACAGTAGCTGCCTTTAAGGAGTTTATATTACAACAGGGAGATACAACATGTAAAAAGCAAGTAAAATTGCTGGTGGAGTTGTGAATTGATCCAACCATTCTGGTGAGCAGTTTGGAACCAGTTCAAAGAGCTATAAAATAGAGCACGACCTTTGACCCAGCAATACTATTACTAGGTTTGTATCCTGAAGATATCAAAGAAAAGGGGAAAGGATTTATTTGCATGAAAAAATATTTTAAACTCTTAGCTTCTGTTTTAGAATCAGTACTAAGTATTGGTTACAAGGCAAAAGAGCATGGGGGCTGGGCAATTGGGGTTAAGTGACTTACCCAAATTCACACAGTCTAAGGTCAGATTTGAATCCAGGACCTCCCATATCTATACAAAAATATTTATAGCAACTCTTTTTGTGGTGGCAAAGAATTGGAAACTGAGGGGATATCCCTCAATGGGGAATAGGTGACCAAATTATGGTTTATGATTGTGATGGGATCTATTGTGTCACAAGAAATAACGAATAGGATGATTTCAGAAAAACCTGGAAAGACTTATATGGTGGCAGCTAGGTAGCACAGTGGACAAAGCACTAGCTCTGGAGGACCTCGGTTCAAATGTAGCCTCAGACACTTCCTAGATGTGTGACCCTGGCAAATCACTTAACCCCAATTGCCTAGCTCTTGCTGCTCTTCTGTCTTAGAACTGATACTAAGAAAGAAAGTAACAGCACTATTCTACAATGATCAACTATGAATTACTTAGTTATTATCGGCAGGGCAGGGATCCAAGACAACTCCAAGAGACTCATGACAAAAAAAAAAAGGCTGTTCACTGCTATAGAAGGAACTGATGGAGTCTAAATGAAGAACAAAGCATACAATTTTTCACTTTATTTCCTTCATGAATTTTCTTTTGCATGTGTGATATGTGTCTCCTTTCACAATATGATAAATATGAAAATATGTATTACATGATATCACATGGGTAATCAGAGCATTTGTCATTTTGGGAAGGGAGGAGCAGAAGAAGAATGGGAATTTGGATCACAAATTGTCAGAAAACAAATGTTAAAAAGGGTTTCTCTCTCTATATATGTATAGATATAGATATAGATGTAGATATAGATATACATATAGATATAGATGTATAGTTGGGAAAACCACAATAAACTATTACTGTGAAAAAATAAATAAAAAGCCAGTAAAAAGTGTATGCAAAGTAATTCAAAGCCCTTTCAAGAGGAAGAAAGTGCTAGCAATTGGGGGATTAGAAAATATCTCAAGGAGGAGGGTATGAGCTCAGCTATGCTTTGAAGGATTCTAGGGATTCTATGAAAAGGAGATGAGGAGGGAGTTTTGTAGAGTCATCCTTCTGCCTTAGACTTGATCTGTGAAGTCTCCTACAGCTGTGAGATTCAGTGAGTTTGTGATTGAGGAGAACTGAGTCCCTTTAGGACTGGGGCAGAAATCCTCCTAGGTCTGAGTCCTCTTCCAGGCTTTGAGATCCCGACAGTTTCTCAAGGCTGACTGGACAGCACTGCTATAGATTGGAGATCTGGAAGTGCCTGGTGAGGCTGGATCTGGGATGAGGTTTCTGGGTGCAGAACTAGAGTCCTCAGAGCTCTGTTTCAAGCTGGAGACTGCCCTGCTAGAAGTCTAGTTTTGAAGACCCAAAAGGCTTTTCACAGATGAATTTGTATTTTAATTGACAGTTCTCATCATTCCACGCTTCGAGTGCCTCTATCTTCATCTCCACACAGTCCTCTTTCCCCTGGTAGTTGGTGGGTTGTCCTGGAATCCAGAACCTAGTGATGGATGATAGGCAGGGAGTCATTCTAGAGATGGAGACTAATGAATTCATTTAATATCTGATTGAAAATCATATAATTTTGTTAGGGAAACGTGATTTCTGGCTTTTAGATTTGAAGCTCTTAATGTGGGCAAGTGATTTGATTTGCTTAGCTGGATTTCACAGGAAAGAACTAGGAGCAGGTGGAAGTACATGGCATAGTGAATAGAACACTTGATTTGGAGTCAAGAAGACCAGAGTTCAGGTCTAGCCTTAGACATTTATTAGCTGTGGGATCCTGGACAAGCCACAATCTCTGTCAGACTGTTTCTTCATCTGTAAAATGGGGATAATAATAGCACTTACTTGACAGAGTGGTTATAAAGGTCAAATTTTATAGCCTGTGTAAATTGCTTTGCAAATCTTAAAGCATTTGATAGAGATTAGCTGTTATTATTATTATAAAGAACAGATCTCTTAACAATGAGAGTAGTCCCAGGGTGGGACGAGTTGCCTCTAGAAAAAGTGAACTTCTTGTTATTAGAAATCTAAATGGAAAGTAGAATACCATTTATTGGGACTGTTGTAGAGGCAACTCCTGTTCACAGAGAGTAGATTTATTGACCTCTGAGACTCCTTCCAACTCAGATTCTGTTATTCAAAGATGCCTAGAGAAGACTTGAGAAGTTAATACAAGATGTCCAGAGAAAGGGGGCATCTAGGTGCAGTAGAAGGTGTCATACCTCAAGTCAGGGAAGACATCTTACTGAGTTCAAATCTGGCACTAGACATTTTCTGACTGTATGAACCTTGGAAAACCACTTAATCCTGCTTGCCTCAGTTTCCTCATCTGTAAGATGAGCTGGAGAAGGAAAAGGCAAACTACTCCACTTTCTTTTCTAAGAAAACCCAAATTGGGGTCATGGAGAGTTGGACATGACTGAACTACAAATCCCAAGAAGGCAGGTATTAGAACTGGAGCAGATTGATAGAACCTTAGGACCAGAAGGCTAAACATGGGAGGAAATTGAGATATCCTCTAATCTAACCCTTCGATTTTAAAAAGTGGGGTACTTGATTCCCAGGAAAGGAAAATGACATTTGTACCTGAGCTGAACTTTCATTATTGGAATATCAGAATTGTCTGTTATGGGGGATAATCAGCTGCCAAATCTTGCCATTGCCACCTTACAATATCTCTGGCATCTTGGCATCATGGTAACTCTCATAGTTACCATCCCGATGTAGTTGCTCATCACCTCATCCTTTGATTATTACAATAGCCTCTTAGTCTTCTTGACTCATTTCTCCTGTGCATTGCTGCCCAAATCATTTGCCTTATATGTCCAGATCATAGTATGTAACTCCCCTACTCAACCAAGGCCAATGGCTTCCTATTTCTGTCAGGATCAAATAGAATTTCTCTGTTTAGCTTCTTAAGTCCTTCGCAATACGGCTCCAACTGACCTTTCTAGCCTTATTATCACTCCTCCCTTTCCATACTCTCTAATCCAACCAGAGTTGCCTTCTCTCTGTTCCTTATTCATGACCTTCCATCTTGTATCTCCAGGCCCTTTGAACTGGTCATCTCTCATGTCTGGAATGCATTCTCTCTTTGCCTCTGGCTCGTTAAGTCCTTCTCTTCCTTCATCATGCAGCTCAAGCTCCATCTTCCAAATGAAGCCTTTCTGGATCTCTCCAACTGCTAGCACCTTTCCTCCTAAACTATTTTGTATTTAACTTCTTCATATATATATATTTGTATTTATTAACTTTATATTTATGCTATATGTTTATTATATATACAATATATATTTTCATATGACATAGAGTTATGTATTATAGCCACGTTATATTAATTACCTCTGAGCTGTTCTTGGAATGTGGGAGTGAGGTAAGTCCCTGTAATGTCAATATAGTTGACAGGAGAATGAAAGACCGGGAAGGACTAGAAACATTACTTACCCTTTGCTCTGGGCAGCATCATAAACCGTCCCATCCACCCAAGTCCAGGTGTCTTCTGTGTGTCTGTCGTTCAGCCCAATCCAATGTCTCTCTCCCTTCAAAGTTTTGTAAAGAAATTCCTTTGGAACAAATTTGACAGAGAATTAATATGTGTGTACATTTGTTGTGTGTTTGTCCCTGTATATTTTCCAGTGATGAGTATGGCAGGGGAAGGGGCAGTTAATGGGACATAGCATTCTCCTACCTAGAGCTGACAACGTTATGACCCCTGCCCCGTCTGAGAACAAGAAAGAACCATGTGACGGGAGTCAGGATGAGCAGGGCAGAGATTGAGCTGATCCTGAGAGTAATGATCCTGGGGACATTAACAGGAATCTGTCTCTCTGCCCTGTATCAGGATTGGAGAGTTCCCAGGCATTATGAAGGAGCCATTGATCTTAGTCTCTTAACTCGTACCCAGGTCACAAATGGTGAGAGTACACCTACCTGTTCTCCCACAGAAGTCACAGTTGCCAGATGGGAATCCTGGGATACACAGAATTGCTCAGCTTCTTCCCAGGACTTAATATCACAGGAGAAGTAGTAGAGACTTCCATTGTAAATCTTCCAGTTCTTGGAGACTAGCTTTGAGAAACTCTCTTGGGAGGAAGAGGAGAAGACAAGAGAGAAGAGAATGAAATCTTAACAGAAAGGAGCCAAGAAATCTATAGGATTTCAGGCTGGAAGAGCATTTTATCTAATTCATTCATTTTACAGACAAGGAAAGAACTTCAAAGGGTTCATACTGAAGATCACACTGCTCTTAAGTGTCAGAGCTAGAATTTGAACCCAAATCTAACTCCATTTACCACTGCAAATTATTATATATCACAGTTGTGGGAACAATGGGCTCACTCAGCTGGGTAGGCTCAGGAAAATGGGAGTGATTTCTACCTGCTTCCAGGCAGGCACTTGGCTAAGAGGGAGCCTCTCTTTTCCCCCATCTCCTCCTCCATTTTTCTTTTTTAAAATCTATTTTTAAAAAATATTCATTTATTTATTTAAAAATATTTTTCCGGGGCAGCTGGGTAGCTCAGTGGATTGAGAGCCAGGCCTAGAGACAGGAGGTCCTAGGTTCAAATCCGGCCTCAGACACTTCCCAGCTGTGTGACCCTGGGCAAGTCACTTGACCCCCATTGCCTACCCTTACCAATCTTCCACCTATAAGTCAATACACAAAAAAAAGTTAAGGGTTTAAAAATTAAAAAAAAAATATTTTTCCATGGTTACATGTTTCATGTTCTCTCCCTCCCATCTTTCCTCCCCCTTCCTGGAACTGACAAGCAATTCCACTGGGTTATACATACATACATACATACATACATACATACACATATATTATTACTCGATACCTATTTCCATATTATTCATTTTTATAATAATGTTTTAAACCCCAAACCCCAAATCCTCTACCCATATAAACAAGTGATAAATCATGTTTTTTTTTCTGCATTTCTACTCCCACAGTTCTTTCTGTTGATGTGGAGAGCATTCATGACTCTGTCTCTCTTGCCTCAGACCCTTCTCTCTGTATGATCTCCTGATATGGCGCATCACTTGCACAATACCTGTCCAGCCTGCTGCTTTGTAGAGGGTGAACATCTATCATAGTGTGAAAAATCTTCAGCTAGCATATTGGCATGAATGTAGACTGCATTTCCCGTACCCACCTCAGCCTGTTTTACATGAAACTCAAGTGCTGCCTATTATCATCAATGCTATTTTTCCATTATATATACTTCTAGGACCCGACAGCTTCCTTGCCTTATGGGAAAAAAAAATAGCTGAGGATTTCCCCATTCGGAATCCTGGGTGTGCCAGTCCCTTGCTGAAAACTGAAATGGAAACTTCTGACCTATAAGCTAAAAGAGAGAAGGCAGAGCCCACTTCTCATTTGGAAGAAAAACCATGAAATCCTCAGATGAGGACTTTGGCTGAAAACCACAAGCAGGCAGAAGAGGGAAGCCCTGAAACCTCATGTCCAGCAGATCAGTATCTAGTAGCATCAAGAAACCCATCACCGACGCCAGTGATGCTGGATGTGGGTCTCGGGAGCAGAATACATGCCATGGCCAGTTTGTAGCAGGTTAAAGCAGAAACAACAAGATGTAACACAGGGAAACATAAGCTTTGTCATAGGAGTTTGTTGCTTATACACAAATGAACTTTAAATACATATGTTTTCTGTGGCTGTGTTCCTCTATGTATGTTCCCCAAATGTATTTGCTATTCCCTTGGATAGAGTACATTTGTAAAAGGTGTGCTCTAGGAGAAAATATTCTACTACTATTCTTTCTGCTATTTCATTAAAATGTCTTTGATTTGGGGCAGCTAGGTGGCTCAATAGAGAGTCAAGATAAGAAAAGGGAAGTTCTGGGTTCAAATATGGCCTCAGATACTTCCTAGATGTGTGACCCTGGGCAAGTCACTTACCCTCAATTGTTTTGTCCTTACCACACTTCTGCTTTGGAACCAATAAATAAGTAGTGGTTCCAAGACAGAAAGTAAGAGTTTTAAAAAAATGCTTTCAAGGGGCAGCTGGGTAGCTCAGTGCACTGAGAGCCAGGCCTAGAGATGGGAGGTCCTAGGTTCAAATGTAGCTTCAGACACTTCCCAGCTGTGTGACCCTGGGCAAGTCACTTAATCCCCATTGCCTAGCCCTTATCACTCTTCTGCCTTGGAGCCAATATACAGTATTGACTCTTACACGGAAGGTAAGGGTTTAAAAAAATGCCTTCAATTTGAACCCAGTTGTGTCCTCTGGCTGATTAGTAAAAATAAACATATTGATGGGGGTTCATCAGATATAGGATTTTGAGGGAATGGGTAGTCAGTCTATTTGCAAGTGGGATCTGTCTAGGTGCTATAAATAATTGTGCAGGAACTTCATTCACATTAAAATGAATTACCTGAGAGAGCATGGGAGATCATGCAAATAGTCATATTTCTTTTGGGGGTGGGGAGAGGCTGAAGTAGTAGCAAGGACAATCAAAGGTAGACATTCCTTTGGCTGAGCTCTGGCTGAGGTTTTCCCACTGGGGCCTCTAAAAGGGGAAACTCACCATGCTGCTGTTTCAGGACATGGTAGGTGGTATTGATCTTCTCCAAAGAGTCCTTCAGGGTCTTGACTTCTAGGCTCATACACTTTTTTGCCTGAAAACCTGCAATCACAATTTGAGGGTGATGAGAGGAGGGGCTCCCTGGGGTCAGTCAGGGAAATTCTTGTCTTTGAAGAGAAACAGGATAAAGTGAATGGGCTGACCTCCTCCCTGGGGGACTCTAGGAAGAGAAAATGTTCAGGAAAGGAACTTGGGGTTCTTCCTGATTGCATCCTCATCTCCCCAAAGCTTTGTGTTGCTACCAGAAATTACAGAGCCAAAATAAAATCCAGGTCTTGTTTCTGCTCTCTTGAGGGTACCCCCTTTCTTCCCCAATGCCCAATTTATGAATTGATAACACTTTGGTAGATCCAATCACTCCAGCTGTCACAGAATGGGCTGTGGAAAACTCAGACATCCTCCCTTTCCTGGGGTCTCTAGGCTTTGTGCCTGAGTCACCCAATCAGGGAAATGGGAAAATGTTGAGCTGATTCTTTTGATCAAGCAGTAATCACTCTGAGCTCTTGGAACAGAAGGTTGGGGACTTAGTATTGCTTTGTGGTTATCAGTTATAGACTATGCACCAGGGGCAGCTAGGTGGCTCTATGGGTTGAGAGCCAGGCCTGGAGACAGGAGGACCTGGGTTCAAATCTGATCTCAGACACTTAAAAAAAAACCTTACCTTCTATCTTAGAATCAATACTGTGTATCAGTTCTAAGGCAGAAGAGTGGTAAGTGACTTGGCCAGGATGGAACAGCTAGGAAGTGTCTGAGGTCAAATTTGAGCCTAGGACATCCCATCTCTGGGCTTGGCTCTCAATCCACTGAGCCACCTAGTTTCCCCCTTCTGACACTTCCTAGCTGTGTCATCCTGGGCAAGTCACTTAACCCTCATTGCCTAGCTCTTACCACTCTTCTGCCTTGGAACTGATACTTAGTATTGATTCTAAGAGGATAAGGGTTATTATGTGTATGTACACAGTATATGCTGTAGTTTCCAAAACACCCTTTCATCCACTATCTCAGACTCAAGAATTTTAGAGCGAGAAGTCTTAGCATGCAATCCCCCAATTTTCAGATGGGGAAACTGAGGCTTAGTGGGGGAAGGGACTTCTTCAAAGTCACAGTGTTAGTGAAGGGGTAGAAATGAAATTGGGACTCAGGCTTTCTGACTTCCAGGTTAGAACTCTTTCCATTATACTAGACATGAAAAGATGCTTCAGTTAGAGGGGAGACAAAACAAACTCTAAGGTCGCCTCATGCCCTGAGATTCTGTGATTCTATAATCCTAATGACAGCCCCACGAGGGAGGAATGGAGGGAAAGAGGAAAATGACCACACTCCCATTTTACACAGGAGTTAATGGGCCCAGAAGGTCACACAGCCCATTGATTTCCCACCACACTGGAGTGAGAGGATGAAGGGGGTGAATTTCCTCAATTTCAGGATCCTGCTGACAGTTCTGGGATGCTGGTGATGAAAAGACAGGACAGGAGAGTGTAGAGCAGGGTATGCAGGGGTCCTTGATGAACAGATGAGGGGAGACTGCTGAACTAGAGAGATCAGGTGATTTATTCAGGAAGGGTGAGATCCAAGACTAGAACCCAGGTGGCCCAATTCCTTGATCAGGGCTTTTTTAAAAAATTTTTTAACCCTTGCCTACCTTCTACCTTAGAACCAATATTGGTTCTAAGGCAGAAGAGTGGTAAGGGCTAGGCAATAGGTTAAGTAACTTGCCCAGGGTGGAATAGCTAGGAAGTGTCTGAGGCCAGATTTGAACCCAGGACATCCCATCTCTAGGCCTGGCTCTCAATCCACTGAGCTAACCGACTATCCCCCTTTCCCCAACCCCAGGGCTTTTTTAATCTCACCATGCTATTGGGTAGGATTTAGGGCAGGAGGGGACTTTATAGATCCAGCCCTCTCATTACCTCTCTGGAGCTCAATTTTCTCATTTCAAAAAAAAAAGGGGGTTGGGCTATAGATGCTATAAGATTCCTTCCTGTCCTAACATGGCATGTGTATATGTGCACATGTATGGACGTCCATTTATGTGAATGTGTGAAAGAGAGAAAGACAGATAGACACAGAGAGAAAAAGACAGGAAAAGACAGAGATAGAGATAGATTGAGTGAGCTTCTTGATTCTGGGTCTTGGGTCCCTGTGAAATTCCCCTTCACCCTTTACCTGCACCAGGAAAGGATGATGGCCAATGGAGATTTTAAAATTAATATCCAATACTTCAAGTCTTATATTTAATAAGATTTATTAAATTTAACTTGAAGCAAAAGGGAAACTAAAAAAAGTGAAAGTCCAGAGGGGGCTCACCCAAGCTACTCATGTGGAAGAAGAGAGCAAGGGGGAGGAGACCCCAAAACTATATACAAACAATGTAACAATGCACGTACAGGAAAGGGAAAAGAAATTTTGGGAGATGGAGTCCAAGGGTTCAAGATTCTAATTAATACACCAACCAAAGCCCAGGTCAAGTTCCAGGTTCCTACTTTCCTGGGTTCTGCATCTCCCTGACCATTTCTGCTACCACAGTTATACCCTTCTCCCCTAGGGAGAAACAGGGCTGTCCCCACTTGAAATAGAGTCAGGAACTCTTGGAATCACTCACATTGAGCAGTCACGATCACAAGGGAAAAGGCCAAGACGGAAAGCAGGAGGATCAGGGCCCAACGGACCATTCGCTGCATGCCAGGGCTCAATCGCATCTTCGCTTTGGAGAAGAAGCCTTATAGGAAGAGAGAGATTCATGTCCAGAGCAATATTTTCTGAGACAGGCTACAGCCCTGATATCTCAAGTTTTCGCTGTTGTTATTATAGTGTTAAATTTGTTATCTACTCCCTCCCTCCCCTCCAAGCGGCACACAATGGAGATGCTTCATATACGATTCACCCTCTTACCCATGTATTTACTTGTATATGCAAATACTTACATTCACATATTTGTTAAGTTAGTAAATTAAAAAAAATTAAATTTAATAATTAAACAAATACAAAATTAAAAAGTGTTGAAGGAGGAATTCAAAACCAGGTCTTTTCTAATGCCAAATCTAGTGTTCTGCCTCTAGCTCTGGGCTTCTTCTTTTTTCTAAACCCTTTAGAAGAGTGGCAAGGGCTAGGCAGTTAGGGTTAAGTGGCTTGTCCAGGGTCATACAGCTAGGAAGTATCCAAGGTCAGATTTGAATCCAGGTCCTCTGGACTCCAGGCCTGGCTCTCTAACCACTGGACTACCTAGCTGCCTCTAGATCAGGGTGTCTTAACCTGGGATTCTTTAGGAGCCCAGGAGTAGATTTCATGGGATCCATAAACTTGGATAGGAAAGAAAGAAATGTGTTTTTATTTTCACTAGCTTTCAGTTCCCTTTGGCAATCCTCTATTGATTTTATTTACTTAAAAATAGAATTCTGAGAAAGTGTCTCTAGGCTTCACTCAATTCCCAGAGACTCACAAAAATGGTGAAGTGCCCATGCTCTATTTTGTACAAGTATCATTATTCCCACGGAACGGTTCAATCGATTCTTTTGTTCCGTTGTGTCATCGTGTGGCACACTTTGCTAAACACCAACTCTGCACTAATTTTACTATCTGCTTTCTCTGGCCCTCCTCCAAAGCCATTAAATACTGTTTTCTGCACCAACTGAATCTGCTGCAAATTTAGATTATCTAATCTCAACTGGGCCATCATAGCTGTAGAGGAACCATTTTATTCTTCTCTGAGAATCTCTTTATTTAACCTCTCGTAGCACCTATGATAAGCCCTCTCAGCCCCAACACCATCCCTCCCTCTTTCCTCTCAGCAGGAGAGAGCTTGGCTTCCTGATGAGAAAGCTGAAGATCTGGCAGTCTGTGTGGACTGATGAGGCTCTGGGAGCTGTAGGCTGGGGCGTGTGGGCTTCCCAGATATGTCAGGGGACAGGGAATACCTTGTCCTCTCCTTCCGGCAGAGTATGTCCAGAACAGGGAACACAAACCTACCTTTTTCTATTCCCCATAAGCCAAGCACTGAATCAAGAGTTCTTTACATTTTCCAGAAGAGTTGGTCAAGAAAGGAGGAGGCCACTGCTCTCCTTTCTTCAGGATAAAAAGGACATAGGAGGAAGGATCTGGGACCTTTGACTTCTATTCCCTTTTATCATCCAAGGAGTGGGAAGTAAGGGTAGAAAGGTACAGAAGAACTACACTGTAGAAGGACCCACATTTTAATTTTTATGATTTATTTATTTAAAAACCTTTACCTTCTATCTTAGAATCAATATGAGCTAGGCAATGGGGGTTGAGAGATTTTCCTAGGGTCACACGGTGAGGAAGTATCTGAGATCAGATTTGAACCCAGAATTTCCCTGTTCTGAGCCTGGCTTTTAATCCTCTGAGCCTGCCCCCAGGACTCACATTTTAAAAAAGATATCTGCAAACTGGAATGTGTCCAAAAGAAGACAACAAGGAAATTGAGAGTATCAGAGATCATATTAAAGGAAGTGGGAATATTACTTTTGCTTGGAGGAGAGGAGATCTAGGCTTGGGCATTGTGAGTGTCTTCAAATATTTGAAAGTCTGTCAGTCAGAAGAAGGGTTTTACTTATTCTGCTTGGCTCTAGAAGGAAGAACTAGAAACAATCAATGGAAATTAAAGGAAAGTAGATTTGGGCTCAATATTAGGAGAACTAGGGGAAGTTGTGGTTCAGTGGCTAAGAGCATTGGGATTGGAGTCAAGAAGACATGAGTCCAAATCCAGCTTCTGACACTTCCTAAGCTGTGTGACCTTGGGCCAGTCACTTAACCTCTAATTGCCTAACAAAAGGCTCCACTGGAGAAGGAAATGGCAAACTACTCCAGTATCCCTGCCAAGAAAACCCCATGGAAAGCTATGATCCTTGGGGTCACAAAGAGTTAGATATGACTGAACAACAACGTTAAGAGAACTTCGATCCATTCAAAGCTATCCAAAAGATGAATAATAGTTGCCTTGGAAGGCTGTGGAGGTCTCCTAGAAGAAGCTGGATGGCCATTTGTTAGGAATCCCAAACCAGTTTTATAATCCCTACGTAGGGATCCCAGGTAGAATATTTCCAATTTCATGATTCTGAGATTGCCAGGTTGAGGGCTTTTGGGAGTTTTGCTTTTTGGGGCAACTTTCTAGAGAAGTGATTTAGCAATGATGTGAAATGTTTCTTGTCTCAAGGCCACAGAAAACTGGGGAGCCCCAGCAGCAGGAGAGAGGGATTAGGATAAGAGGGATGAGAAGGGCTGAGTTTTAGTTCTGGGGGCTCACCGTGGGTCCAGAAGAATTGCTGATCGTCTTCAGTGAAATCAGTAGCTTCCATGTCCTTCTGTTCTTTTTGCCAGATGGGGCTCTTGACTATCTGAATAGATGCTGTCAATGTGTAGGCTCTCTACCAGCTTGTAATTTATGCAATGTAGCCCAACAGAAAGACTTCTTAATCTGGAGTCAGAGGATCTGATTTTAAATTCTGTCTCTATCATCTACTACCTGGGTGACATCGGGCAATTCTCTTCACCTCCCCAGGCCTCAGTTTCCTCATCTATAAATGAATTGGTTGAATTCTGGTCTCTTGAGGTCTTCTTCTAGCTCTAAATCGTGGATCCCATGACATATTTATTTATTAGAAGAAATGGGAAGCATGAACAAGGCTCCACCCTCTTAGTGCTGAGTCTGCCTTCTTAAGATCAGGGCTTTGCTATGTGAAGGGGCTGTATCTTCACATAATACAAGGGCTTGTGAGACTTGGTCTTCTTGCCAGACCAGGCGATTTCCTCATCAAACCCCTATGAGGTATTAGTTCAAATATTATTCTCCCCATTCGACAGATGAGAGACTAGCCACAGGCAGTTAAAGTGATTTTCTCAGAGCAGGGATATGCTGGCAAATGTTTCATAAGTGGTTCTCCGGGGAAAAAAAGATCCATGCACACACGATATACTTTAAAGTTTAATCTGTCTTATGAACATTTTCTCCATTCCTTAGTCTAGAAAAGCCAGCAAAATAATAAGCCAAACTGACTTACAGCATTTGCCAATTTCAAGGCTGTAAATGTTCATACTGACAACTTATTAAACGGCTCTCCCTCCCTTACCAAAGTCAATTCTGGCTGAAGTCTCAGAACTAGTGTCACATGAATGGGGGCAACGTTGTGTTTAGTGATTCCATGGTAATGTGTGGGTCTGGTGCCAAAGGTCTGTCTGGGTGGCAGTGAAGAGGTTGGGTTGAGTTTTTCAATGGACTGATAGGCTACAGCCCCCAGGGGCAGAAATTGAGAAGAGCCAAGGCTAGAACACAGGGTGTTGGGAGGTAAGAAGACTCATGTAGGGATGAGCTCAAGGCAAGAATTCTAGGCCTTGGGGGAGAGAGAATGGAGGAAGCCTCAAGGTTCCATTCTGTGGCAACAAAACCAGGCAACATCAGTTAGCCTGTAAACTTCTTAGTTATGCTGGGCAGATTTTCTTTAGTGCTTTCTTTAATTTCATCTTCCCCTATCATATTCCTATATGACCTTTTCGGTTTTTTGTTCATGTAAATTCAAAATTCAGAAACCAGTCCTGCACTGAGTCTTAGGCCTCACTGATTCAAGAGCAGCTTCCTAGGGAACCAGCTCCATCATAGGAATCAGACCAGTGGACTCTGACACTGGCCTCAAGGTTTTCCTCATTTGCTGCTTTCTAAACATTGCCTCATTTTTCAACCCTAATCAGATGTGCCTGATCCTTCTGATTTCCCTGAACTTTGGCCTCTTAAATCCCTAAATTCAGAGATCTGTTCCCCTACTGTCTCCATGTTCTTCCTGCCTGCTCCCCCCAATTCCTGTAGCCCCAAAGACAGTACTCACTTCCCTCTTTCTGCCTTCACCAATCACATGAATGAGGTTATTTAGAGTTTATTTGTAAAGAACAACAAGATTAAGTAAGAACATTTCCATCTGACTGCATCTCTCAGGATATCTGAGTCCTAGTAGCAATCCTCCATGGGGAGAAACTTCCCAGGATAACATTTCCCATCAGCTTGATGCAGGATAATTACAAGAGGCACTGGCTCCTAGAGGAGAATATTTCTGGGCTGAAGAACAGAGAAACAAAGAATTCTGGGAGAGGTGAATCTTCAATGGCAGCACCCAGAACCTCAACAGTGCCGGCACATTCTTAGACTTAAAGAGATTCTAAAGAAATGGCAAAAATAGGGGATACTTGAGTTGGAAAAGTCAATGTCAGTAGATTTATGAGACTTTTTGCAGACCTGGAGAATTGAGGCTTACTAGGATTGTTTTCTCAGGTTTCTCCCAAGAAAATGCAAGATCAGTTGGATACATCTTAGAACTTATGAACTTAACAAGAGGCAAGTCCACTCTCATTCCATTTCAAGGGGAGGAGAAAATCTTTTCCCCCTATTTCTAGGCATGAGACTTGGAGAATGGGTGCTAAAATGTTTTTAATATCTTGCATTTCTCTTCTGTTGATATTAAATGGTCTTTTAAAATTGATTCTATACCATTGCTTAGCTGGGTTTCTGTTTACCTAGTAATGATGAATAATGTGAATAATATTATGTAATATGTAATAATGAGCAATAATAGCTAGTGTTTATGGTGCTTATTATGTGCCAGGCACTATGTTAAGTGCTTTATTTTATGCCTTATATATTTGCATGTAATATATTACATTCTTATTTGATCCAAACGGAAACCCTGGGAGGTAAGTACTATTATTGTCCTTATCCTCAGATGAGAAACTGAGGCAAATTAGTGATGACTTGCCCAATGTTACACATCTAGTGAATCGGAGTCTTGATTTGATCTCAGGTTTCCCTGACTCCAGAACTGGCTTTCTACCCATTTTGCTGCCTAGATGCCTGGAAAATAAAAGTAATGGGAGCAATAATGATCTTTTTAGTTGTTTCAATCATTTCTGACTCTTCACATAATTTTTTGAGTTCTAAATTCCTTCCCTTCATCCACATTCCTTCCTATAGATTTTATATGTGTATGTTCGTGCAAAATATAAGCCTATATTAGCCATGTTGCAAAAAAGAACACACACCAAAAAAAAAGCCAAGAAAAATAAAATTTAAAAAGTATGTTTTGATTTGCATTCAGGCTCCATCATTTCTTTCTTTTGACGTGGATAACATTTTTCATAATAAGTCCTTTGGATTTGTCTTGGATCACTGTAGTGCTAAGAATAGCCATGCACAGTCGATCATTGTACAATACATTGCTGTCACTATATACAATGTTCTCCTAGTTCTGTTCACTTCACCTTGTTATCCCTGCTTTTTTTTCTGAAACCACAGTGGAAGTATTTTTATCCCTGTTTTATGGATAAAGAAACTGAGGCTCACAGAAATGGTGCCTCCAAGGTCATTTAGCTATTGAGTGTCAGAGCTTTCATTGGCGGTCAGACCTCTTAATATTAAATACAGCTGTCTCTTTACTGCACCACAAGGATTTCCCCTCTTCTGTGTTCCAGAGAGAACAGGGCTCCACTGAAGGATTGAGGGTTTGAGTATGCTGCTCAGTGGCAGAGTAAGCCTGGGAGGAGCCCTAGGTTTGAGTTCCAGATCTGCTC
This sequence comes from Gracilinanus agilis, assembly GCF_016433145.1. NCBI lineage: Eukaryota > Metazoa > Chordata > Mammalia > Didelphimorphia > Didelphidae > Gracilinanus > Gracilinanus agilis. The sequence goes on along the minus strand of NC_058135.1, from coordinate 226,706,511 downwards.
TGCATGAGCTATATGACTTTGGGCAAAACTTTGAACCTTTCTGTGCCTCCAGTACCCTATCTATAAGGTCCCTTCCAACTCTGAAATCTTATGATTATCCTGTAAGAGGAGGTCATCACTAGCAGAAGCTACTAGGATTGATGAGGGGTCACTAATGAAGCTCAATCACATTCCCAGATAATTTCCTCCTCCCCATCTGCTTTCTCCCTTCAGACTGTGCCCAAGACAGACCTAATTTGAGACAGGCAGGACATGGATCATGTAGTTAAGCAGCTTATTTAAAAAAAAAAAGAGTCGCTTCACTCTGACACTATGCTCAGAGGTCAGGAAGAGTCTCCCTTCTCTCCTCAGGTTCCCTTTGGTGATCTGTTAGAAATCTGTGGATTTCTTCAATTTCTTTACTCAAAAATCTTCTGTTGCCTCCAGGATAACATCATCAACCTGGTGTAAAAGAGGCTGAAGGGGACCTTCCTAGGGAAACTTCCTGAGATGCCTAGGACATGGTAATTGAACATTTAGGCACAAAGGAAGTGATCAGCTCTCTGGCTACTTCTGGCCAGATTGTGGATCAATACTGAAGGATTTTGGCACTTTGAAATGATGAGACAATCCTAACCTGTGGTAGAGCCATCAAAATTCATATTGGTCTGATCAGTCAAGTCTGGTGCTCTGTGCATTGACCCCAATCTAGCGATGCCATTTTGGTTCTCTTGAGTACAAAGGACACCAACCAACCAACACTGTGAATATGGTGGTATGATTGGCAGACAGGGAGGAGTTAAGAGAAAGAGGCTTCCTTTGGCCTCACATCTTGACCTATCCTCTGGAAAGGACTGTTCATCATGTGCCTCTCTCTGTTCTTAATCCTCAACTCAACAATGTTGACCCCTCCCATTGGGTTCCAAGGTCAGCACTTTCAGGTACTGAGTCTTCTTAGTGGGACTGTGCCTGACTGAAACTAGGCACATGTAACTAAATATTTTGTAGTTGTTCTAGTCCAATTGCTGACTCCAGCCAATTCCCTTGGGCTCAGGGTGAGCCTGGTTATTTTCGGGATGGTTGTTGCCCTTCCTCATGAGGGTGTGGCCCCTTCCTCAAATCCTAATTCACAATTTTCACCCTCCATTCTTGAGAGAAGGAGGAACTACAATATCAAAAGACAGAATATATGTACACTTTCATATGATTCCAGCATTTTACATAGACAATAGTGATAATAATCTACTAGTAGTAAGGGGTCCTGAAAGAAGTCTATATATCTCCTTGTGTGTGTATGTGTAGAGTAGATAAGAGGTAATCTAAAGGGAGAAGACAGTAGCAGCTGGGAAAAGGGAATACTGGGAAAGTGCAGCAGGGCACCGAAGTTCAGTGTCTACCCAAAGATGTAAAGTTTCCTGTGCCTGTCCATATAAGCCTCTGAGATGCATGGGACTCTGACTGTATCCAAAAAGACAATTTCTTCCACCCTCCATCTGTGAGGAAAGGAGGATCTGAAATCTCAAAAAAGGAAAAATGTATGTGAAAGAGCAATCAAGGGCTTGACAGGTGCCACCGTTGCAATGAATGGGAGAAATTGCAGCCAAGATGGTATGTGGAGGAAAGATGGACATGCTTTCATGTCCAAGTGGCTTCAACCATGGAAATGATTAGAGACTGAGGGGTCCTTAGTTTCCCTGAGGTGAGAACAATTCCTGGGATTGAGCACTACCACTGTTTTTGATGCTGCTAACCGTGATTCGGGATGAGATAAAATATGATCTGGAGCACTGCAGAAAAGGCCATGGCCAACCAAAAGATCTAGAAACTATTTCAAGGAATTATAAGAGAAAACCATCCCAAACTATTAGAACAAGAGCAAAGAGGAAATAGAAAGATTACATCTGTTACTTCGAGGTCAAAGAAAAAAATAATCACAAATACCCAGAAAGTATAAAGTATAAAGGAATAAGTTAAGATAATACAAGACTATGTTGTAATTACTAGAATGGAAAGTAGATTTGGAATATTATATACCTAAAGGCAAGAGAAAAAGGCTTACATCAAAGAATTACCTAGCTTGAAAAACTGAGTATAATTCTATAGGGAAAAGGTTAAAACTTTAATAAAATAAAAAACTTATAAGCATCATATATGGATATAACTGCAAAATATTTTATGGAAATAAAGACTGACTCAAATAATTGGGGAAATGTCAGTTGCTCTTGTATGGGTTATGCTGAATTTGAGATTGTTGGCCATCCTCTCCTCTTGGGTACTTTCCATTCTATAGATTTTCATGGGATTTTTTTAATTCTGATTCTTCTCAGTCTCCTTTGCTGGCTCTTCTTTCATATCATGTTCCCTCACTGTGGGAATTCTCCTAGGTTATGTTCTAGGCCCTCTTCTTTTCTTTTTCTGTACTTTTACTATTGGTGGTCTTATCAACTCCAATAAGTTTATTTGCCATCTCTTTGCAGATGACTCCCAGATCTATATATCCAGCTCTGCCCAATCTTTCACCCAACCTTCATATTACTAATTGCTTATTGGATATTTCAAAGTGTTTTGTAGCAAACTCAAACTCCTGCCAAACTTACCCCTCTTTCAAACTTCCTTATTTCTGTTAAAGACATCACCATTTTTCCAGTCACCCAGGTTTACAACCTCAGTGTCATCTTTGACTCTTCATTCTCACTCTCTCTACATATCCAGTCAATTGCTAAATTTTGTTTCTATTTTGACAGCTTTTCTTATTTGTGTTCCCTTCTCTCTTCTGTGGACATTACCCTAGTTTAGGCCCTTATCTCCTCTTATCTTAACCAGTGTAATACTCTCATTGGTCTCCTTGTCTCAAGTCTCTCTTCATTTTAGATCATCCTCCACAATGTTGCCAAAGTGATCTTTCTAAAGTATTGGTCTGAATATCTCATTCACATATCCAATAAATTTCAGTAGTCCCCTATTGTCTCTAGGATAAAATCAAATTTCCTTTGTTTGGTTTTTCAGGATCTTAAAACCTTGTCCTTCTTTTCAGACTTATTATACATAATTCTTCCTGGACTCTACAATTGGACCAAAGAAGACTTCTTTCTGTTCTTCACATGACACAATCTCTTCAAGCCTTTGTACTAGCTGTTTCATGTCTGGAATGTATTTACTCATCACTTTTGCCTTTTAAGAGTCACTTTTGGGGGCAGCTGGGTGGCTCGGTGGATTGAGAGCCAGACCTATAGATGGGAGGTCCTGGGTTAAAATCTAGCCTCAGATACTATCTTGCTGGGTAACCCTGGCCAAGTCACTGCTCTTCTGCCTTGGAACCAATAAACAATATTAATTCTAAGAGAGAAGGTAAGGGTTTTTTAAAAAAGAGTCACTTTTTGGGGGATAATTAGGTGGCACAGTGGATAGAACACCAGGTCTAAAATCAAAAACACCTGGGCTAAAATCTGACTTCAGCCACTTCCTACTTATGCGACCCCTCCCTTCCTCCAAATCACTTGCTCTCATTTGCCTAATCCTTACCCTTCCCTCTTAGAATTATTCCTAAATAGAAAGTAAGAGTTTAAACAAAAAGAGTCACTCTTTTCCTTAAAGACATGGCTCAAGGATTATTTTCTTCCTGGTCTTTTTTGATCCTCCCTATTACTATTTACTTCCTAAATACTTGTTTTTATTCTGTATATGTACATGTCTTCCCCAAAACGTAAGCTCTTTGAGGATTCTGAAGATTTCAGTCTTTGTATTTGCATCTCCAGTGCATAATACAGGACCTGGCAGGTAGGTGCTTAATAAATGCTTGTTGACTAACTGGTGTCTGTGTTTCAAGTCTCTCTCCACTCCAAATCATCTGGCCTGCAACTGCCCAAATGATTTTTCTTAAGCTCAAGTTCAATGACATGTTTCTACTCTTCTCCTCCACCCCACAAGTGTCTTCTTATTAACTCAAACTCAAATATAAACTCTTCACAGTCTGGCTCCATCTTGATTTTCCAGTGTTATTACACACACTCTCCCCTCTACCATAAACATTCTATAATCCAGTCAAATTAGCCAACTTGTTTGTCCTCACAAACAAAACTTTGTCTCCTATCTTCATTGTATCAATGGAATTTTCTCCCCCCCCTCACTTTTGCCTCTTGGAACCCCTGGTTTCCCTTAAGACTCAGTTCAAATGCTCAACCGTTAGCCTAGTGCAGGGGTCAGCAACATTTTTGGCCATGAGAGCTATAATTGCCACGTTTTTTAAAATGTAATTTCGTGAGAGCCGTACAGTGCTCACAGTGCTGCTCCTGTAACAGCGCCTGAAAAAAAAATTGACTTTATGGTTCCTGCAGAAAGAGCCATATCTGGCCCTCAAAAGAGCCGGATATGGCTCGAGAGCATATGTTGCCGACTCCTGGCCTAGTGCCTGGCACATAGTAAGTGCTTAATAAATCCTTCCCTCCCTCCTTCTCCTTCCTTCCTTCCTTCCTTCCTCCCTCCTTCTCCTTCCTTCCTTCCTTCCTTCCTTCCTTCCTTCCTTCCTTCCTCCTTCTCCTTCCTTCCCTCCCATGTTCTGCATGAAGCTTTTCCTGGACCCCCAGCTACTTGTGTCTTCTCCATATCCGAGGTTACCTAATATCTACTTTATATTTATTTGTTTGGTATATACCTATAAATATACATATTATTTTCCCAATTAAAATGTAAGTTTCTCAAGACCAGAGAATGTTTTGCTTTTGTCTTTGTATCCTCAGCATCTAAAACAAAACTTGGCGCCCAGTTACTTAATAGATATTCATTTAGTCATAGAATATTATTTTTGTCTATCTTATTGTAATTGCTAGTATTTCTAATACTACTTCACATGAAAATGGCAAAAAGGGTAACCTTCTGATATACTTCATTTTAGGAAAAATATGCATCTCATTTCAATGAAAATTTGCTACCAATTTCCCTAAAGTCTTAGATACACGTCACACACACACACACACACACACACACACACACACACACACACACGTCATGCTTGGTATTCCCCTCCATGGCTATCACAAACCATAAGATGATGTGCAGCTTTCAAGATTCCCATATTTCCTGCTTTAGCCCAGCTCCTCCCCCGTTGGGTAAGAAAGATCCAAAGAAATATTTTCCTTTGTCACTTTCTCTGCTGTGAGCCGAGATGAAATTGTTAGCAAGAAAATTGTTTTTCAGAAACGGTATTTTTAGCTGGTTGCTCTCCACATAGTGAAACTGTTGTTATTTCTCTTACAAACACATCAAAATCTCATCTTTTCTCTTGTAGAAACCTTAGTCTCTAATAATAGTCTATGCCTGGATTATTGGTGATTTTCAGTCTCATCTTTGACACTTGCTGGCTGGCTGTATGTCCTGGGGCGTAATTAGTTCATGTCTCTAGACTATTGTTTCCTTATGTGTAAAATGAGGAGATTGGAACAGATTATATCTAAAGTCCTTTCTATCTCTAATTTTCATTGCTTCCTTCAGCCTTTTCCACATTTTCTTTGTCTCTCTATTCAATCAGTCAATCATCAAACACTTATTAAGCACTGACTGTGTGTCAGGCATTGTGGTAAATGATGAGGACACAGAGAAAGGCTCCCTGAAAAACGTCCCTGCCCTCAAGGAGCTCACATTCTATTGTGAAACTTACTGGGGACCCATAATTCCAGAAGTCTAATGATGGCACATGCTATCTGCTGAAGAGTACAGAATGAGACGTTCTAGGAACACACATATACACATTCCTTTTAGATATGGTCAATGCAGAACTTTGTTTTGTTTGACTAAACTGTCATGGGATTTTTTGTTTGTTTGTTTCAGTTGTATAAAGGATAATAAGGGAGAAAGAGAAGGCAGCCTTTTGTAGATTAAAAAAATAAAATTTGATTAAAAAATAACAAATTTTCTAAGGAGTAATAAAAAAGAAAAAGAAAATATCTATGTGCGTATAAGCTACATGGGTAGGAAGGAAAGGAAAAAGCCAAGATTGCAACCTGGGTGATTAGAAATTTCTTCAATAGAAATCTACAACTTGTTCATCCATTCCCCTCTATTTTCTCATTCTTTTGACCTTATTTTAAAATTTCTTCTTGTCTCTTGGAGTCCCTGATTTCCATTTGAGCCATTCTGATTTTTAGGGAGTTTGTTAGAAGAGTAAGTTTTTTGTTAAGTGGTTAATTCTTTTTCTAATTCTCTCCTCCATAGTTATCATCTTAAATAATATATATTTAAACTTTTGCATCATTTTTCAAATAATTCTAATTTTTCTAGTGAATAACTGGCTATTTTCTTGAGGCTTTGTTATAGATGTTTTTGAATTATTCTTCTCTTGGGTTTATATATTGATCATCTCTAGTATCATAAACAACTTTTATTTTTTTTTGTGGAGTCTTTTTGTTGTGGAAGACTCAGGAGTTGAGTTCTAGGTCTCCCCAAAGCTAGGGATCACATCAAGTTGAGGACCCTTTTAATAGTCCCCCTTGTGATAGAACCCTTACATTGCTTCTATCTACTGCTGTTCTCTTAGCCATAAGGTTAAATAGGGAAATGAAGAAGCCTCATCCTCTCTCTCCTCATTAACTTCCCAGAGCCTCATCCAGATGATGAGTGGGGAAGAACATCCCCAACCCATCTATTGGCATTTCCTTCTTTCCCTTTCACCACAATGATTCTTTTTAAAACAGTCACTCCCAAAATTTCCTTTCCACTAGAAGGAACTAGTCATCTCATGAGCACAACAGGAGGAGGTTGTGAAAAGTTGTGGTTGGAACAGATCATCTGTCCACGTTCTCTCCTTCTGACACGTCATTCTACCTCTTTGCACCTTACTTCCCCATCCTTGAGATGTGGATAATAACACTGGAACTGCCTCCCTCACAGAATTTTTATGAGTAAAGACCTTCCTAAATTGCATTAAAAGTATTTTGTTGAGACTGCCTATCCTTAGATCCAACCATACCACTGCTGGGTTTGTACCCCAAAGAGATAATAAAGAAAAAGACTTGTACAAAAAATATTTATAGCCAAGCTCTTTGTGGTGCCAAAAAATTGGAAAACAAAGGGATGCCCTTTGGTTGGGGAATGGCTAAACAAATTGTGGTATCTGTTAGTGATGGAATACTATTGTGCTAAAAGAAATAATGAACTGGAGGAATTCCATATGAACAGGAATGACTTCCTGGAACTGATGCAGAACCAGGAGAACCATATACACACACGGATACACTGTGGAAAAATTGAATGTAATGGACTTCTCTACTAGCAGCAATGCAATGATCCAGCACAATTCTGAGAGACTTATGAGAAAGATGATCTATCCACATCCAGAGAAAGAAATATGGGAGCAGAAACACAGAAGAAAAACAACTGCTTGATCACATGGTTCAATGGGGATGTAGACTCTAAACGATCACCCTAACGCAAATATCAATAATATGGAAATAGGTCTTGATCAATGACACATGTAAAACCCAGTGGAATTATGTGTTGGCTATGAGAGGAGGGATGGGAGGAGGGGAAAGAAATAATATGGATCATGTAACCATGGAAAACTTTTCATAATTAATCAATAAAATAAAAATAAATTTTTAAAAAGTATTTTGCTGGAACTTAAAAAAAACTCTCACTGACACTTCCAAGTAACTCCTTAACCCCCAAAGTGGCATCGTCTCTCACAATAAAATTGGATGGCTAAGCATATCCATTGACCACAGATGACAATATATGGGTTTTTTTTTTTTAGAATTTTTTTTCTTTATTTTTTTTAAACACTTAATTTCTATGTATTGGCTCCTTGGTGGAAGAGTGGTAAGGGTGGGCAATGGGGGTCAAGTGACTCGCCCAGGGTCATACAGCTGGGAAGTGTCTGAGGTCAGATTTGAACCTAGGACCTCCCATCTGTAGGCTTGACTCTCAATCCAATGAGCTACCCAGCTGTCCCCAGACAACATATGTTTTGATCTGTAACTAGAATCTGCTACCTCTCTGCAGAGAAGAAAGAGGCATGCTTCAGGAAGAGTTCTTTGAAGTCACATTTAGTAATCATATTATTAGAATTCTAGTACCTTTCAATATTGCTTTTCTTTGTATTTTTGCCTTAATGTGTAAATTGTCCTCTGATTCTGCTCATTTCACTTGGCATCAGTTCATATGAGTTTTTCTGTTTCTCCAAATTCTTTGCATTTGTCATTTTTGTGGTGAAAAATTTCAAGTTGTCATATGCCAGGACTTGTTCAGCCATTCCCAAATCAATGGGCACATAGTTTGCTTCCAGTATTTTGCTACCATAAAGTGCTACTATAAATATTTCTGTTTATATTATATACCTCTAATACAAAAATGTAATCAGTGGTTTGGAAGGTTCTTTTCTTTTGATCATTATGCCTATTGAGGTATAGCTCTTGTTCTGTAATTGTATTAATTCCCTATGTATCTTGAGTAGCAGACTTTAACAAAAACATTTTTTTTAGAATATTTTTCCATGGTTACATGATTCATGTTCTTTCCCTCCCCCCAAACTTCCCCTCACCCCTATAGTGGATGCACAATTCCATTGGATTTCACATGTGTCATTGATCCAGATTTATTTCCATTTTATTGATAGTTGCACTGGGGTGGTTGTTTAGAATCTTCATCCCATGTAGACTCTAAGTGATCACCTAATGCAAATATTAATAATATGGAAATAGGTCTTATCAATGACACGTGAAACACAGTAGAATTGCTCCTTGGCTACGGGAGGGGGTGGGAGGAGGGGAAGGAAAGAACATGAATCATGTTACCATTGAAAAATATTCTTAATTAATTAATTAAAAGTTTTCAATTAAAAAAATCTACATTCTAAATCATAACCCCATCAACTCATGTGTTCAAGTGAGTAGCAGACTTTGATCAGAGATATTTGCTTTAAAGTTTTTCATTCCCCAATTTATAGTTTCTCTTCTTATTCATTCTGAATTTATTTTCTCCACGTCAAAGCTTTCCAATTTTATGTAATTAAAGCTGTCTCTTTTATCTCTTATGACTACTTCTGAAATTCCTTCTTTGACTAAGAATTCATAGTTGTAAAAGGCAGCTCCTATTTTTGTATGGTAGGAGCTTTTATAGTTTCAGGCATTCATTTGGCACTTATAACCAGGGATGGAATAAGATATGGGTTTAAATCTAATTTCTGCAAGACTGATTTCTAGTTCTTGTAGCAAGTCTTAACAAACAAGGAATCCTATAGTAATCCAGTCATTTGTATTTTATTTTATTTTTCAGTCATTTATATTTTAGCTTTAATGGATAGTAGTTTATCAGCTATATACCTGATTGCTTCTAGGTCTTGTTTACCTAATCTATTCCACTGATTATCTTTCCTATGTTTTAAAACAGCACCAAATAGTTTTTTTTAGTGCACCAAATAGTTTGATTGATTACTGCTTAATAATGCAGTTTAAGGGCTGTATATCCTAATAATTTCTGCTCATTGGAATGAGAATCAAGTTCAGAGATAGGAGGTCCTGGGTTCAAATCCAGCCTCAAACATTTCCTAGCTGTGTGACCCTGGGCAAGTCACTTAACCCCAATTGCCTAACCCTTACTGCTCTTCTGTCTTGCAACTGATACTTAGTGTCAATTCTAAGACAGAAGGTGAGGGTTTTTAGAAAAAAGAAAGTAATGGATTTTGATTTGGAGGACCTGGTGTGAAATCCTAGTTTTGGTTTTTATTATCCATGTGATCTTAGGAAAGTTACCTGTCTTCTCTGGGTCTCATTTTCCTCATCTAGAAAGTAAAGGAGTTGGGCTTGGGGGTTTCTAAAGTCCCTTCTAATTCCACATCCTATTATCTTCCCTTCATTTTGACTTCACCTCCTTTTTGTCAAGAGTTGATGCTTCATCTGTGGTGCTCCAATTATGACTTGTCAGTACATTGATCAGAGTTTTCCCATCTTTCAAAGTTTTATGAATAATATTGTTATTACAGAACTTGTTCCCTTGGTTCTATTCATTCCACTCCTCATCAGTCCTTGCAGGTCTTTCTAAAATTTTCTTAGACCATCCCTTTTGTCCTTTCTTATGGTACAACTATTTTCTTCCGTTACTTTCAGTCATTTTTGTTCAGCCATTTTCCAACATTTTCCAACAGGCAGGCTCTATATTATTATTATTACTACTACTACTATAAAAGCACTCTGAACAATCTTTTGAAGAAGGTGAGAAAAGAGAAGGAGAAGCAGGGATGGGATTTGACATTCTAAGGGAAAGTAGTCTTTCTCTGATGGAGTCCTTGGTCGGATGGATGACAGAACGGTTCGTGCTGACGTTCTTGAGGTCCCCGTCTGGGGGCGAAGGGTGGAGTTGTGGTCTAGACCTGGTCTCATGGATGTGATGTGGACTTTTGGGGTTGAGGTGGTCAGCTATCCTACAAGGCCACTTCCCACTTCTCTTTCTAGATAAAGATGCCCTTGGAACAACAATTGTGAGGGCTAACAGAGCAAGGACTCAGTGTGGCTGAGGCCAGGATGAAGGAAAATGAAGTGGATGTTCAGGTGGCCCATTTCACAGTGGACAACCAGGACATCTCTCTCTGGCCCCGAGGTGAGTCTAAGGGAATCTGCCCTATTTTCCTGAAAAGACAGACGTTCCACATTCCCCGTCTCTTGCCCGTTCCTGGGTTTGGTCTCCTTCCCTAATTAATTTGTATTGACTTGTATTTATTCTGCATATTCTTACCTGTGTACTTTTTGCTCAGTTAAGAAGTTATAGAATGCTTTCTGTGTCCGGCACTGTCAAGCATTGGGAATGTAAAGAAAAGCAACTAATCTCCCAGGAGAACATCAATCCTGGGAGTAAGGATTGTATCCTTAGCACCTCACATAGAACCTGACAAATTGAAACTTTTAATAAATGTTCATTAATTGACTAACCCAAATTTGGACCTGATTCTTTCATGGAATATCTTTTTTTTCCCTCCTGGCAGACCCTCCTCCAAAGAAGGAGGCATCAACAGCCCGGAGGACCCTGACCTCTGTCCATGTGGTTATTATTCTAATGGCGCTAGTCCTGGTTGCCTTCCTCCTGGCCATGGCCATTCTCTGTAAGTTCATGACTTTGATTTCCCCTGATTCAAGGAAGGGAAAAGCTTCTTCCTTACATGTTCACAGATGGAGTTCCTCCTCACCCCACTTGGGCTGTGCCTTATTCTTGGCCACTATCCTCTCCTAGCCCTGTGTTTCCCCTTCCTCTGTATCTCCTCCTCCTCAGGGTTCCTTTCCTAGGTCTGCCCATCTTTGGAGCTCCCACTGCTCATCTATGGCCCACTGCAAAAATAAATCATGAGATCGAGAGGACATTAGTCACTATCCAGTCCTTTATCTTACAGATGAGGAAACTGAGGCTCAGAGTGACTTATCCTTTCCCTCTGGCTCTAAATTGCCCTAATTCTACTTTGCCTATTCCTCCAGACCTTTCCTCAGTCCCTTGCTTCCCCTTCTTATGACTCTTTCACTAGTTCTCCTTCCCAAAACATAGTGAAATGAGGGTACCCTCATTTTTGGTTCCTACTCCATGTTTGTGTCTTGCACTCCATTCCCATGGTGCCCCAGATCCTCTCCTGGTCCTACCTCTCAGCATTTGAGAACTTGCTTATGACCTTCTAGTGGTCTTTCTCTTATCAGCCCCCCCCCATATTAACTATCCCTTTGTACAATCCTTTCTAGTGTGTAATTTAGGCTCTGGACATGGGCTACCATGGAAAAATCACTCTCTTTGAGGTCAGAGGATCTGGGTTCAAATCCCACTTCTGATACCACCTGGGTGACTTTGGGCAAGCCTCAATTTCTTCATCTATAAAATGAAGAGGTTGGACTAGATGGGCTAATTCTCCAACTGGTCCTGTAATTTCCTCCTCTCCAGATCCCCAGTTACTGGGCAAGATAGATGATGTCAAGACCTCTGTCCACATGCTCAAAGGCCGTGCAGAGAATGCCAGTGTCTCTCTCCATTCCGAGATCAGGAAGTTGAGAAACAAGTTGGAAGATTCCCATACTGAGCTCCAGATGTTAAATGGCACCTTGAGGGTTTCAAATGCTCAGATCCAGCTGCTGAATGCTAAGTTGAAGAATGCTAATAATCAGCTTCAAACATTAATGAGTAGTTGGGAAGAACTTGATGACTTAAACTCTCAGATTCCAAGCCTGAAACAGGATTTGGCGAAAACTGGGGAACTCAAGACTAAGGTTGAACAGCTGAGGAAAGACCTCCAGGCCTTGGGTGCATCACTGTCGCAGCAACGTAAGTGAGCAGTGGGCTGGACATGTGGATGGGAGGACAGGGCGGAAGGCATGGAGGTGAGGGGCTACTCCTGAAGCCTTGGAGGGTAAAGACATGGAGGAAGTTGGGTCTAGTGCTAGTAGAAATCCTATAGGAATTCCCTAGAAGGAGAAAAGAACCCAAATAGAGGGGATATAAACCCTGCCATTAGGGAAAGAGAACTTTTCACTGGGGTTGGAGAAGGTTCAAGAATCCTTCAGATGATGAGATCCTATTTTTAAAAAAAAATCTAGACTATGGTCTAGGCATCTAGACCAGTGATTCCCAAAGTGGACGCCACCGCCCCCTGGTGGATGCTGCAGCTATCCAAGGGGAGCGGTGATGGCCACAGGTGCATTTATCTTTTCTGTTAATTGCTATTAAAATTAAAAAAAATTAATTTCCAGGGGACTAAGTAATATTTTTTTTCTGGAAAGGGGTTGTAGGCCAAAAAAGTTTGGGAACCACTGATCTAGACTATGGTCTAGGCATCTAGACTATGATCTTGGAGATGAAAGTCATAGAGAACTTGTCTGGTCTTTATTAGCCCCAGCTGTTTTATACCACATATCAGGTGGATCATGGACTATCACTTGCCTATATGAATAGCTAAGTACAATGTCTCTTCCAGTCCTAAGATTTGGGCTCTGCCATTGACTTTCTGTGTGATCTTGGGCAAGTCTCAGCATTGCAGAATCTCAGTGGTGGAAGGGACCTCAGAGTTAGTCCAGCCTAACTCATTTTTGAACAAGAACCCCCCAACAAACCTTGGATTTGGAATCAGAGGATCTGGGCTCAAATCCTGATTTAGTTCTTTACTACCTGTATGACTATGGTCAAGTCACTTAATCTCTCTGGGCTTCAGTTTCCTCATAAAATGAGGGGGTTGGACTTGAGACTCTCTAAAATTCCTTTGGACTCTAAATCTATAATCCCATGATCTCCAAGAGGGAACCCTCTACCTTCTGAGGTAGCCAATTCCACTTTCAGATAGTTTTAAGTCTTAGGAATGTTGTCTTCATATTAAGGTAAATTGAGAGGCCATTAAGTGACTCAGTAACTAGAGCACCAAACTTAGAACCAGAAAGGCCTGGGTTCAAATCTGGCCACAGATACTTCCTAGCTGTGTGACCCTGGACAAATCACTTAATCCAAACTCTCTAACCACTCTTCTGCCTTGGAACTAATACTTAGTATTGATCAGAAGTAAGGTTTTTAAAAATCTAAGTCTAAATTGCCTAGTTTCAGTCTCTAGCTATTGCTTCTTATTCTACACTCCTAATTTATCCTCGCCCCCCAAATGAATTAAAAATCAAATCCCTTTTCCATGCAACAGTCTTTCAAATACTAAAAGACAGCAATCCTTTCTCCTTTTAGCCTTGTCTTTTCTTCTTTGGCTAATCTTCTCCAGCTTCTTCAACCAGTCTGCAAAGGACATGATCTCAAGGCCCTTCACCATCCTAGCTGTCTTCCTTTCAATACTTTTCAGTTTATCAAAGTTTTCCTAGAATTTGGTGCTCAGAGTCAAACACAATACTCCATATATAGTTTGATTAATTAGGACTTGGGTTTGAACTTTCCTTAGTTATGTATTAATTGTATGACTGGGCAAGTCACCCTATTCTGGGTCTCAATCCATCTGTAAAATAATAATAGCCAGCATTTACATCATGCTTTTATCTTGAGTATCAACTTCCTGGTAATCATTTTTGTTCTGTCCTTTCCAGTCCAAAGGTCATTCTCCTTGGCCAGGAAAACAGAAAAAAAAGAGTTGGGCAGTTCAGTATTTTCTCTGTAATTAGTTATTCACTCCATCTACCCATTGCAAGTAGTGGTCCTAGTCCCTCTTTGATATTCCTCTTTCTCCAAAACATAGTTTAGAAGAATTTCCATGCACCACTCTTTTTTGCCATCCTTAGATTTTCTTGCCAGACTCAACTGACTTTGGCATATTCATTTCCTGGTAGTGGCCTTTCTTCTTTCTCCTGCTCATGTTTTTATTTTTTTTCAAACTTAGGTAGATTAATGTACAAAGATCTCATTAGGCAAGCCTTCCTTTCCCATCCCATCAGAATTGTTTCTCAATGTTTTCAGAATTTTGCTTTTGATGATGTCATCCTTCCAGGAATGACTTCCCTTATGGAATTTAGGTCACAGGATGTTTGACTAAGTTTTCTCTGAACCCTTTGAAATGTGTGATTCTATCAGTGAATTTGTTAGACTATACTTGGCTTTCCTCTGTCACAAATTCCAGTATGGAGTGGTCATTTCTCCTCAAGAAATCCCATTTCCATTCCACTAATTTGTTCCTTCTTGTAAACAAGAATGAGATATAAAAGAATTGAAGTTCCCATTATTCACTTCTCCTCCTTTTAAAAGATCAAATTATTTCTTCTCTAATTGCTATCGCTAGTGTTTTTAGAACAATATTAAATAATAGAGGTGATAATGGGCATCCTTGCTTAAGTGATACTTGCTGATGATTTTAAATATATACTGTTTATTATTTTGAGTAATGGCCCTTCTGTTCCTATACTTTCTAGTGTTTTCAATAGGAATGGGTATTGTATTTTGTCATAGGCTTTTTCTGCAGCTATTGAGATAATTGTGATTTCTATTGGTTTGGTCAATTATATGGATGGTTTTCCTAATATTGAACCATCTTTGAATTCCTGATATAAATCCCACCTGATCATAGTGAATAATCCTTGTGATCACTTGCTGGAGTCTTTTTTTTTTTAAACCCTTAACTTCTGTGTATTGACTTATAGGTGGAAGAGTGATAAGGGTAGGCAATGGGGGTCAAGTGACTTGCCCAGGGTCACACAGCTGGGAAGTGTCTGAGGCCGGATTTGAACCTAGGACCTCCCGTCTCTAGGCCTGGCTCTCAATCCACTGAGCTACCCAGCTGCCCCCTGGAGTCTTTTTGCAAGTATTCGATTTAAGATGTTTGCATCTATGTTCATTAAGGAGATTGGTCTGTAGTTTTCTTTCTCTGTTTTTGGTCTGCCTACCTTTGGAATCAATACCATATTTGTGTCATAAAAGGAGTTTGGCAAAACTCCTTCATTGCTTATTTTTTCAAATAATTTGTATAATATTGAGATTAGTTGTTCTTTAAAAGTTTGATAGAATTCACTTGTGAATCCATCTGGTCCTGGGGACTTTTTCTTAGTAAGTTCCTTTTGGCTTGTTCCATTTCTTTTTCTGAGATGGGATGATTTAAGTATTCTATTTCCTCTTTTGTTAATCTAGGCAATTTATATTTTTGTAAATATTCATCCATTTTACCTAGATTCTCATATTTATTGCCATATAATTGAATAAAGTATTACCTTAATTTTTTCTTCATTAGAGATGAGATCACCCTTTTCATCTTTGATATTGTTAATTTGATTCTCTTCTTTCTTTTTAATTAGATTAACAAGTACTTTATCTATTCTATTTGTTTTTTCAAAGTATCAGCTTCTAGTCTTGTTTATTAGTTCAATAGTTCTTTTACTTTCAATTTGATTAATTTCTCCTTTAATTTTTAGTATTTCCAATTTAGTTTTTATCTGGGGATTTTTTAATTTGTTCTTTTTCTAATTTTTTAAGTGGCAAGCCCAATTCATTGATCTCTTCTTTCTCTATTTTGTTGGTATAGACACTCAGTGATATAAATTTTCCCCTTAGTACTGCTTTGGCTGTATCCCATAGATTTTTATATGATGTCTCCTCATTGTCATTCTCTTTAATGAAGTCTGAAATTGTTTCTAAAGATTTATTCTTTGACTCATCTGTTTTGAAGAATTAGATTATTTAATTTCCAACTAACTTTAAATTTGCCTTTCCATGGACCCTTGTTTATTATAATTTTTACCACATTATGATCTGAAAAATGGCATTTATTATTTCTGCTTTTCTGTATTTGTTTGCAATATTTCTATGCCCTAGTACAGGGTTAATCTTTGTATATGTACCATGTAGTGCTGAGAAGAAGGTATATTTCTTTTTTCTCCTTGTTCAGTTTTCTCCACATATCTATTAAGTCTAATTTTTCTAGCATTTCATTTACTTCCCTTACTTCTTTCTTATTAATTTTTTTGGTTCAATTTATCTAGTTCTGAAAGGGGAAGGTTGAGACCCCCCCATATGGTCTTACTATCTATTTCCTCCTTGAATTCCTTTAATTTTTCCTTTAGAAATCTAGATGCCATCCATACCATTTGGTACATAAATGTTTAGTATTGATATTACTTCATTGTTTATAGTACCTTTTAGCAAAATGTAATTTCCTTCCTTATCTCTTTTAATCAGATCAATTTCTACTTTGACTTTGTCTAGTATCATGATTGCTGTTCCTGCTTTTTTTACTTTAGATGATGGTAAATTCTGCTCCAGCTTTTTAACCTTGAATCTGTGTGTGTTACCCTGCCTTAAATGTGTTTCTTGTAAACAATATATAGTAGGATTTTGGTTTTTAATTCACTATTCTATCTGCTTCCATTTAATGGGTGAGTTCATCCCATTCACATTTAGTGTTATGATTATTAATTGTGTATTGCCCTCCATAATATTATCCCCTTTAGATCTTGCTCTATTCCCTTTCAGTCTGTTCCTCCTCACCAGTATTTTGCTTTTTGTCACCCCTCCGGTTCCCCCTTCCTTCAATTGCCACCCACTTCCCTTGTCTTGTTCCCCTTCTTCTTCTCTGTAGGGTGATAGAATTCTATACCCCACCCAGTATACTTTTGTTTTCCCCTCTCTGAACCAGTTACAATGAGAGTAAAGTTTAGGCACTGCCCTTTACCACCCTTATCCTCACCTCTCTGTATTGATTTTTCTCACCTCTTTATGTTATATAATTTACCTCATTCTATCTCTCCCTTTCCCTTTCTCTCAGTGCAATCCTCTCTTTCAGTCCTTGATTGATTTTTACATGTCATTCATATGCATACATATCATATCATACATACATATCATTCCATATCATCACATTTACACATATATATCATATCATCATATGTCATCATATACATCATATTATCATAAGCAACTTACTTCTCTGCCCTCTTACTGAGTAAATTCCTTCTATCTTGTCTATTACTAAGAGTAATTTTTGACAATTATAGAGATCCTCTTTCCATATAGACATATAAACATTTTGACCTTAATGAGTTTCTTAATTTTTCTCTTTCTTATTTACCTTTCTGCACTTTTCTTGTATCTCATATTTGGCCTTCAAATTTTTTTGTTTAGGTCTGGCTTATTCCTCAGGAATGCTTGGAAATCTTCTATCTTATTGAATGACCATTTTTCCCCCTGAAAGAATATACTCAGTTTTGCTGGATAGGTGATCTGGGTTGTAAACCCCAATCTTTCCCCTTCCTGAAGGCGGTAAGTGACTTTCCCAGGGTCATCCAGCTAAGAAGTGTCTGAGGTCAGATTCCTATCCATTTTGAATAAAGAATACTCTGGCAGAATCATATTCTAGCCATAAGTTTTGATGCACCAAAGCTCAGTGATAATCCAGGGATTAAATTTGCCTCCTTGCATTAGGTTCTTTAGTTCAATTGTTTATCACCTGATCTTTGTGTACTTGAGGCCACAGGTTTTATCAGCGGTTCTTTTCTTGGATTTTGAACATCTATGAATTATGGAGGTCTCTAGCCCTATTCTTCTTCTCCTCATACGATACCTCCTATCCAGCTTAGTGGGTTTATGGAGGCAGTGTTCTCTTTGGCCTTTCATCCTTTTCCATTTAAAGTGCTTGTGATTAGACTTGCAAGACGCAAGGAAAAATAACCTTTTTTATCTCTCCTTGTTAGGTGCATTTCATCTCTGTCCAGGACTGGGCTCTCCTTTCCTATATTCTAAGCCACAATCCAAAAACCCAAATCCCTTTCTTAGAGATACTTTTTAACTAGCTGTTCACTTTCTTCAATCTACCTTTTTCCTTTGAAAAGGAGGCTTTGTCTTTGATCACCAGCATTAAAGGTAGCACCACTTACATCTTTAAGGTCAGTTGATCAACTAGTAAGCACTTATTAAAAGTTTATTGAAGGGCAGCTGGGTAGCTCAGTGGATTGAGAGCCAGGCCTAGAGATGGGAGGTCCTAGGTTCAAATCCGGCCTCAGACACTTCCCAGCTGTGTGACCCTGGGCAAGTCACTTGACCCCCATTGCCTACCCTTATCACTCTTCCACCTATAAGTCAATACACAGAAGTTAAGGGTTTAAAAAAAAAGTTTATTGAAGAGGGGCAACTAAGCTCAGTAGATGAAGAGTAGATGAAGGAGATCCTGGGTTCAAATCTGGCCACAGACACGTCTTAGCAGTGTGAACCTGGGCAAGTCACTTAACCTCCATTGCCCAGCCCTTATATCATTCTTCTGCTTTGGAACTGATGCTTGGTATTGATTCTAAGATAGAAGCTAAGGGTTTTTTTAAAGTTTACTATAAAGGGTAACTAGGTAGCACTGGATAGAGCAGATAGAGTGCCAGGCCTGAAGTCAGGAAGACCTGGGTTCAAATTTGGCGTTATATACTTCCTATATACTCAGACCCTGGGCAAGTTATTTATTCCTATTTGCCTGGCCTTTGCCCTTCTGTCTTAGAGTTATTATTGAGACAGAAAATAAGAATTTCTTTAAAAAAAGGTTAATTATGTGCCAGACAGTGTGGCACATTCCAAGGGGAAAAGAAAGGTAAAAATAATGTCTCTGCCCTCAAGGAGCTCATATTCTTGTTGGAGAGATAACACACAAACAAGCATATACATATAAGATATAAAAAGGAAAGTCATTTCCAGGAAAAGGCACCAGGGAAGCCTGGGGAAGGAAGGAGCCCTCATGGTCGGCTGGGCTAAGTATGGGGAGGCAAGAGGGGAAGGTGGAAAGGGAAAGCATTCCAAGAATGAAGATAATCAGTGCAAAGGGGTGCAATTAGAAGATGGAGGGTTTTGTGTGAGAAAGAGCCAGAAGACCAGTGTTGCTGGACTGTAAGAGTGGTAGACCTTCATTTTTTAGATTCTTTCTGGTGGGATCATATGCATCCATGGGAACCACCACTAATGGTGGTAGTCATCAGGTCTGACAAGTCTTGGGAGGTTCTCTGTTACATCCAGGAAGATAGTAGACCTCTCTTATTATTAGCAGGTGAGTAAGAAACTGCCTCAGTAGCCTTTGGCAGGGAGTCACCAACAAGCACCATTTGCTTCTTCTTCCTCTGATGCTGGTGGGATGATCTTTCACTTTTCATCTCCAGTGGCCTTGAGTTGCCATTTTTGGAGAAGGAACAACAGCTTCTTCCTTCTCCAGAATTCGGCCCCTCCTTTGGGGAAGATACTCACTTCTGCTATTTAGCTCCAAGTTTTCAGTGCTCATTCTTCTCTTTCTCCTCTGTGCCCCATTCTCCCACTCTCCAGTCTCTTGAAATAGTTCATGCCTTCCCTCTGCCTCTTCAGATCTTTTTTCCCTTTGTTTTTTTCATTGAATCTTCTTCTCCCTCCCCTGCTTTTGAACAGATCTCTTTATTGTTTCTGATAATCTGGAGAATGTGGAAGCATCCTTTGAGAGCCTTAGCTTTGTTTTCTAGGAGGAAGACTAGCCTGGCCTTAGATTTTCAATAAAGTCATTTGGGTGTTGCAGTAATATGTGCCTCACCCACTCATTGCAGGATACTGCCAAATTCACCCTGCTCTCTACACTTTCTGGAAATGATATCCTCTGTCCTTCCCCTCTTCTCCTCCCTTTTTCCTTGGAAACAGCCTGCTTGAGGGCATCTTCAGCCCCAAACTCTTTGTTTTCTCCTCATAAGCATTTCCTTACTCCTTACCACAATGACAAGATCACCACATCCAACTTCCTTTTTTCCCCCCTTCACTTTGTTTTGCCAACTTGCCTTGTTAACTTCCTAGTCCTCTCTCCATGTTCTTGGCTCTTGACCCTTCTACTTCAGGCCTGCTGTTTCCGTTCTTCTATGTAACTTCAAGTCTTTCTTCCCCCCTCAGCTCCAAACCTTCTTCATTTGGAGTTTTTCAACCTCCCATTTTTCCATTCCCAAAGTCTTTCCTCCTCCGCTGGACTTAGTTTCAGCATCTATAAAGTGAGATTAGATTAGATCAGGGGATCATGAACTTAAATTTTTTTATAATGTATTTCAAGAGAGTTGGTTTCCAATATATTTTATTTACTGTATTTTAAAACATAATCCTGAGAAAGGGTCTATAGTGTTTTTTTAAACCCTTATCTTCTGTCTTAGAATCAATCCTGTGTATTGGTTCTAAGGCAGAAGAGTAGGGAAAGTGCTAGGCAATGGGGGTTAAGTGACTTGTCCAGGGTCATATAGCTAGGAAGTGTCTGAGGCCAATTTTGAATCCAGGACCACCCACCTCTCTATCCACTTCTCTGTCCTTGGGTCTATAAGTTTTTCCCAGACTGCCAAAAGGATCCTTCATACAAAAAATGTTAAGAACCTCTGGGAAAGGGGGCAAATAGGTGGCTCAGTGAATGGAGAACCAGGACTAGAGGCAGGAAGTCCTGGATTCAAATCTGATCCCAGCAGAAACAGGAGAACATGGTACACAGAGACTGATACACTGTGGTACAATAGAACATAACAGACTTCTCTACTAGCAGCAATGCAAGGATCCAGAGCAAGGCTGAGGGACTTATGAGAAAGAAAACTAGCCATATTCAGAGGAAGAACTGTGGGAGGAGAAACCCAGAAGAAAAACAACTGCTTGAACACATGGGCTGATGGGGATATTATTGGGGATGTAGACACCAAACGATAACTCTAGTCCAACTATCAATAATATGGAATTAGGTCTTGATCTTGATACATGTAAAACCTAGTGGAATTGCATGTTGACTAAGGGGGGGTTAGGAGGGTGTGGGGGAGAGGGAAAGAACATGAAAAATGTTACTAGGGGAAAATATGCAAAATAAAAAACTTAAAAAAAAAATAAAATCAGAATGAAAGGAGAAAAAAAACCACACAAAAAATAAATCTGATCCCAGATACTTCCTTGCTGTGTGACCCTGAGCCAGTCACTTCACCTCCATTGCCTAGCTCTTCCTGTTCTTCTGCCTTAGGACCAATACATAGTATTGATTCTAAGACAGAAGGTAAGGGTTTATATATATAAAAGATGGGCAAGGACCTCTGAGTTTGGAACCTCTGATAGCTTAGGGACTTTCCAGTTCTGACATTCTGTGAGTCTATTAGACTTCTTCCAGCAACACCCTTAAATAGAGGCTTCACTATTGCTTGATGGACCACTCAGTATCATGGCACTAGAATCAAGGTTCCTTGTGAGATTTTTCCATTGACCCCCGTGTTGGGTTTCTGAGAAAGGTCCTAGGGATCACTTAGTGAATTCTCCAACTCTGCAGATCTTCACGTGGAGATGGGCTGAGTACCTGTTGGGCATGTTTCTGCCCCGATATGGATTGGCCTCTCTGTTCTCTGAGGTGTCCCAAAGGCTTTCTATTTTGGGCTCCTGGGAATGTGATAATTTAGCAACAACCTTGTTTCTAGGTTACATTCTGGAGATGGCCTCGCAAGACTGGAAATTCTTCCAAGGGAACTTTTACTATTTTTCTACCAAGAGAAAGTCTTGGTACAGTGCTGAACAGCTCTGCACCACTCGAGACTCTCATCTGACCTCGGTGACTTCAGCAAAAGAACAGGTGGGTGTTCAAAGAGGGTATCTGAGAAGATGAAGAAAGGCAACCTGGATTTAGAGTCAGGAGACATTTAGAGCCCATGTATGATCTCGGCCACTTGGGCACAATACTTTCAAGTCCAGAGGTTGTTATGAGAGAATCATTTTGTAAAATTTAAAATTCCATAGAATAAGGGCTTATTATTCAATAGAGTTGGTTTCCTTTGTAATGCAACGTGTTTTATTTGATGCATTTAAAAACGCAATCCTGAGAAGGGATCCATATAATCTTTTAAAAAATCTCACCTTCCATCTTAGAATCAAAACTCTGTATTGATTCCAAGGCAGAAGAGCAGCAAAGGCTAGGCAACTGGAGTTAAATGACTTGCCTATGGTCACATAGCTGGGATGTGTCTGAGGCCAGATTTGAATCCAGGGGAGTGGGAGAGAAAATGCCCCTGCTGTTCACATTGGGAAAACAGATTCTTTCCCATAAGCACTCATAGGAACAAAAGTCCAGAGCAAGAAACCCTTCTGATTCAGGGCCAGGACTGAGGAAAATGCTCAGTCAGAATACAATAATGAGTCGTAGGTGTCTTTGACCACAGGAGGCTTGGAGCTTTCATTGTAACACAAGGCGTTTGACTCATATACTTGGAGAGTGGATTTTTTGGATATTTAATAATGTGGGGGTTTATAACAAGTTCTACTGTTAAATCCCTCCACCAACATTAACTCCTCCCAAAGAATTATGTGCCCTAGTCTGCTGTCCCGATCACCTATCCCTAGTTCTCTTTCTATTTTCCCAACCAAGTCCCCATCTCAAAACTGGATCTCTGCTCATCATAAAGGGAGAAAATAATAGAGAATACAAATTGTGCTTCCCTTTGGACCTCAGGAATTCAATTCATTTGGGTCAGGTCAGGGGAAGAAATCCTAAGCTTAGATAAGATAGGAATCCTGCCTCCATAGAGCTCATAGCATAGCAGAAGGGCAAAGAAACAAACAAGATAACTGAGATCTACAATATGGAATGGTAAGTGCATTAAAAAGGTACTAAAAATGTTACATGTAGGTTCCCTTTGGAGACCTAGACACAGAGTCCTAGACACACATACAAACACAGAAATGGAAACATTATTCTCTACTGAACCCCAGTTCTCTTCCCTCTGTTAATGGCACATCCTCTGTCAATTTTATTTTGTAGGAGTTTCTTTATAAGACAGCAACAGGAATTTCTTATTGGATTGGTCTGACAAAAACAGGGTCTTCTGGCACCTGGCACTGGATTGATGGAACCCTATATATAGAGAGGGAGAATGCTCGGTGAGTCCATAATCATGCCTGCTCTCTCCCTGGTCCTTTTTTACCCCTCCATGGACCTTGGAGGCAGGACCAGGGAAAGAGTGAATCCATCTTGTCCTGTCCAGTGAGTCAGGAAACAAGGGCTTTAAGCCTAGAAATAGAGCCTTAACTGGCTCTGTGATCTTTGTCAAGGCTCTTCCTGTCTCTGGGAATTTGTTTCCTTGTTTGTGAAAATGAAGGCTTGGAATAGATGACCTTTTCCAGTTCTGATGTTCTAGGCTTACCATTCTAAGGTGCCTTTCAGTGCTGACCATCTGTGTCTTGTTTGTTGTGCGGGGTGTGTGTGTGTGTGTGTGTGTGTGTGTGTGTGTGTGTGTGTATGCACACGTGTATTATTTGTGTTTAGCACAAAGACCTGAGCGTTGTAGTCCCAACTCAAGCCTGATTCTGGTGGGTTTGGTGGATTTAAAGCTAAATTTCTTTTGATGAACCTCCAGCTCCTTGTTGTGGACTCAGTACAGGGCTTTTTTTTTTTTTTAACAACCCTTAAATGGGGCCGTTAGGGGTCCAGTGACTTAGGGCCTCCTGAGATGTAGGCTGCTGCTTCCCCTTCTTGGCCCTGGTCTGGGACCTAAGGTAAGAAATGGGAGAGCTCATACTATGATTTATGCTCTTTTCTCATCAGGTTCTGGGCCGAGGGGGAACCTAATAATAATCATGGAAACGAACACTGTGTGAATTTAGAGAAGTCCTCTCTGATGTCCTGGAATGATGTAAACTGTGACCAGGAGCTCCAATTCATTTGTAAGAAGAATCCAAAGCCATCAGAGATGGACCAGTTGGACCAGTTCTATGGTAGAAGCCCACTTCAACCTCTTAGTTCCTTCCAAACTGGACACAAGTATGATATCCAGCCCCCCAATATCCACAGGGGCATTTCTCCTTAGATGATCAGGTTTTAATGTGATATCAAAACATTCAGGGACCTGCCTATACCACCCACGACTCACTGTGTCTCACCAAACCGGGGAGAAGAAAACTAGAGGAAGAGAATGGAAAGAAAAAGACATTCGAGGAAGTGGGCTGGGGTTGTCTAGAGAAGTCCTGATGTGTCTCCTACCTGGGATTTCACCATTTCTGACAGGAGCTCTTCCAGATTCAAAACTTTGTGGTTTCCATTGACTCTTCTCTCTTCATCATTTCTCTGTGTCCAAGCAGTTCTTCAGTCCTGTCCATTTCTAACTCCCCAATATCTCTTCCATCCTTACCTTCCTCTCTATGTCCTTTGCTACCATCTGTACCAGTGAGGTACAGGCTCTCCTTGCTGTCCAGACTATCACAATAGTCTCCAGACTATTTTTTCCCTGTCTCCTCTCACTTCCCAACTCCTATCATGATTTATATCATTGCTATAGTAATTTTTCTTTGGCATAAATTTTTCCATTTCACTGCTGTAATAAATTTCTATTGAGTCAAAATGAAAATCTTCGGTGGTTCTTCTAAATAGTGTGTATTGGTTTCAAGGGAGAAGAGAAGTAAGGGCTTAGGCAATTGGGGTTAAGTGACTTGCCCAGGGTCACATAGCTAGGAAATATCTAAGGCCAAATTTGAACTGAGGACCTCCCATCTCCAGGTCTAGCTCTCTACTCACTGAGCCATCTAGCTGCCCCATGTCTTTAGTTTTTATATCACAATTCTTTCCCTGCATACTAGTCCCATAGAAAACTCTCATGTAATAAAGAAAAACAACAAAGAAAAGTAAAACCAGCTGACCCAGCTGGCTTATGTCAATCTACATGGCATTTAGCTTCTGCCTTTCTCTACTTCTCTTCCTCCATACTAAGAAGATGAGTTTCATCATCCATCCTTATCCAAGACACGTTCTTCTATATCATGCCTCATTCATGTTATTTCTACTACTTTTTCCATCTTAACCACCTGAAATTTCTCTTCCTTGTCATGAGATCACAGATAGGATAATTGATTTCAAGCTGGAAGGAATCTCTTCATTTTATAAAGAACTCAAGATCCATAGGAGTTCTATGAAACTTTCCCTTTGTACCTTAGCCTTCATCTCTCTCCACCTTCCCTAAACTTCAAAGTATTTATGGCTTAGACCACACAATTCAAGTTTAATTATATTCTGTCTTGTCTTATTTCATGGTGTTCATCTTGTCTCTCTAGCTAGGTTGTAAGCTTCTCTCTGTGAGAATAGGGTTCATGCTGTATAAATAGACATTTTGTACCTTTGAATTACATCTCCCAACATCCCTTTCCTCTTTCGTCCCCAAGTTGCGTGCTTACGTTTTTGTATATAGTTGTGTAGCCCTGCTCTGGCCCTTTCTTCTCTTGTGACTTCATCGGGGTTAGCTCCCTATTTACTCCAGTTTTTAAAAAAATTTTCTTTTACTTCAAGTTGTTATTAGTAAATCTTATTAAATATAATACTTGGAGTATTTGGATATTAATGTTTAATCTTACAATGCCTTCTTTTTCTTTTGTTACTAGTACAGCAAAAAGGTCAAGTGCTTCTCAAGCTTGTCTTGCTATTGTGGATTATATTATGAATCTTAGTTTTAAGAATCTATGGTTTTCCCACTGATGTGGGTACTCCCTTTGCCAACATACATCACAGCCTCTGAGATGCACTCTGATGCCGACAGGATTAAAGTGAATCCTGCATCGTTTTCTTATTGATCCTATTTACAGTTAACTGATTTTGTCCTGTGTAGTGCAAAAGGGTGCATATCAACCCTACAAAGCCTTAATGCAGAGTTTCTGACAGTTGAAAAGGGTTTAGAATCCTGAGGTTAGACAGTTGACCCTGGAGACTCGAGGAGAGTAGGATGGTCAACTGAGCTCTATCTTTGGACTGAAACCTGGCCTATATTCTGCAGCTTTTCTCTTAAAATTTGTTAGTTTAACTATTTCCTTTGGATCTCCCTAACCTCCCTTATTCCCAATCATCATTTTCCCTTCCTAAATTTCTTGGGGTTTTGAAAGGAGGGTGGATCTGGGTGGTAGCTTTCAAACTTGGTAGATTTAGTTTCCCCATAGTCAAATAGGGTTTACCCTTGTTACAAATTATCTTTTAAATCATTGTATCCAACTTTTCTAATCCTATAGGCTACAAAACCTCTCAGGGCTGAGTTAGGCAGGTCCTTTCTCAGTCTCACATTCCTGTGTCCCTCCCCCACCTGAAGCTTTCTCTAGGCGACTGTTAGTTACCTTGTATCCCTCCATCCCTTCCAATCAACCCTAAAACTCAATAAACCCTGTTTGTCACTTAATCAAACCTTTGGCTAATTCATTAGTTGATTGATAAGAGAGGGAGAAGGGGAGAAAGGAATAATATTGTCTCTGGGTCCTGAAAGGAATTTGAGGCGTCCATTTTGGAGGAAGTGTAATCTCAATACTTCCTCTGGACTCTTCCTTTGCGAACCTGAGAAACTGACTAGAAAGCCCTCTAGTCAGTTTCAAGCCATTCTTGGCTGGCCTTGACCTTTGTCTGTAGCAGTGCCCTTCCTACTTGAAGGGCTCAGTTTGTTTCCCTCCAGTGTCTCTGTCTCAAACCCGTATACTGTGGGAAATATAAGTAAGGGTAATGGGGTCACCAGGGATATTATAAATAAACTAAGTGGTTTGTGGGAACACACTCTGGGATTTATGAGAGACTAGACCTGGACATGAAGACTTGAACAGCCAAGCTACTCCTAACTGTCAAAGGACAGTTAGCCAACTGTCACTCTGGCCAGAGGCTTTGAATTCAACAGACAAGGTAACAGGATATAACTGGGTTTAATTATGAACAACCAAAAGGTGGGATAGGAATATCTACTCTAAAACCTTAAATCTAATGACATAACCCACAGGGAAAGGAAAGACTTATTTCTACACTAATTAGTAATCTAAACTGACAGGACCCAAGGAGCAGTGGAGTCTCTGGGTGACTGCCTCAGACCTGGAACCTGCCAGGCTTGAGCAGCTCAGCTAGGGGCCTTGTGGCTTTGGGATTCTCACTGCAATCCACTGATAATCTCTGGATGCCAAGAGCCAAGGTTGTCTCAGGTACCAAGTTGAGAAGGTGTGTTCAAGACTCTGTTCACCAGATCTCAAAACTTTCTCCTCTTCCTTGATACAGGACTGTTGATCTTCTCTCTTTGCTAGATACTACCACTCAGGATCCCAGGGGAAAATCAGGATACAGGATGTCCTTTTACTCTGAGTGCTCCCAGGGCTAACCACAGTTTGTGTTAACCCCAATGGAGTCCTTTCCAGAGCACAAGTCACTTCTTCCTGCTCCCTCATTCCATCCTGGAATTCCCAACTCCAGCTCCTTCCTGCTAGATACATCTTAATACCTAATCAATAACTAATCTTATCTTCCTCACAACAATACCCAGTCTGTGTACCCAGTCTATGTCTCCCAGGCTGCAGCTGTCTGCCCAAAATACCTCATCCTCTCCCTTGCAACTCTTTTACCTCTCCTACCACCTCAATTTATCACGCACCACTATTGTACTCTCCTTATCTACTTTCTACCTTAGGGATCCACAAACCCCTATTCACAGTGCCTTATCCCTATTCACACTACCTTTAGTCCCTTACCTGCCTTATCCCCTATTACAACCTTACCTCTGCCTTAATTTCCCTATTACCTCTAGCCTATTCCCTTATTACAACCAGTTTATTACCTTACTAAGATTTATCCCCTCATAACACCTGTAACTGCCTAAGTCATGGTTCTCTGAACTTAGTTCAGAGTTCAGTTACCCTATGATGGGTTAAGTTTAGAAATCCAATTCTCTTGCTAATCACCGTTCATTGACAAGAGTGTGGCAAGCCATCCCTCACCCCCACTGCCTAGTCTCTCCAGCCCTGTAAGCAGGATCATATAATACTGATCGTGCCCCATCTTCCTTGCAAGTGGCAAAATGGTCTCCAGTAATGGATAAGCAATGATTGTCCTTTAACTTCTTCTGGAGGAATCAAGTGGCTTTGGGTTTGACGGAAAAAAATGATCAAAAAGGGAAACCCAGGCATTCAGGAAACTGAGAAGAGAGGCAAGGCAATAAACATTTATTAAGCACTTACTGTATGCAAATAGGAACAAAAAGAAAAACAACAAAGGTTTTAGATTCAGCAGAACCTGGACCAGATTCAATCTGTGCTTTAGGTAGTAAGAAAGAGCGGGAAGGAAACTTAGAACCCAGAACAGAGAATGTCAGAGCCGCAGACTCAATGAACCAAGAGATAGGGTTGGAACCACGAGAATTGTAGAGTTGACAATTTAGGACTTTGCACAGGGGTGTATGCTACAAAAGGACACAGCAAGGAAATGAAAATGGCGGGGAAGGGAGGGTTGGGGCAATGCTACTAGCATCTCGAAGGGCAACCACATAGGCCTTGAGTGCCACCTGGTGGCTGAACAAGATTGTTCACATCAAACACAATCTATATTAGCTGACTGAGTTTATCCTTACCTTTGCCTTTGATCTGTATGGCAGTAGTCATCCTCTAGGATTAAAGGAAGCAGTATGGACCAAACCAAATGTCATCCACTGATGATAAAAATGAGTCTCAAAGTAGTAAGCGTATTTACCCATGGTTACAACAGGGAGTAAGTAGCTTTGATTATCACCTTTAATCCATTTCCAAAGAAAGATCTTAACTTTAATTCTACCCACTTTTCTAAAGGAACAGTCTGGAGAGGATTTTATTTTATTTCACTTTTCATTTTTCATTTTATAATTTATATTATTTTTCCTTATTTTTTAATTTCTAGGGAAACTAAGAGGAAGGCTTAAAATAGGCTTTGTCAGAGTTTTGTGCATATTTGTTAATAATCATCAAAACAATCTGGTACTGGCTAAGAAACAGAATATGAATCAAGAACATAGATTTAGATACACAATATACAGGGGTGGGTGACCATAACCAATCTAGTGTTTGATAAACCCAAAGATTCCAGATTTGGGATGAGAATTCACTATTTGACAAAAACTGCTGGGAAGATTGGAAAACAGGATCCAGAAACTTGATGATATGGATATTATAAGCAAATTAGGGGAGCATAGAATAATTTAATTGTCAGATCTGTGGAGAAGAGAAGAATTTATGGTTACAATTAAAATTATCTTGAGAGACTGAATTTTGGTTAAGAATATAAGTTTATTGATTATATTAGGAAGTTTACTGGTTACCATGACCAATAAAGTGATGTAGGTCTCCATGACTCTCTTGGGGACCAGGGATGACCCAAGCTGGGTCAGGCAGCTCAATAAATAGATTTTTAGAAGCTTACTATTCAGCGCCTCCCTTGACCATCTCAAGACATCTTTAATTGGTGATAGCTAATTAAAAGGTGGCCCATCAACCTATCCACCCTTCCTCATCCCAACAGGTAAACAAGTTACAGAGACTGGAAAAGGACCTTTCTCTCCTCATTTATTAATCAAATTCTATCAAAAAGGAAAACATTCCTTGGGATTCCCAAGGACAAAGAAAATGCAAAAAGCAGCAGACTAGATGGTATCTCTAACCCAGATCCCACACATAGGAATACATAGCAATTTGTCCAAATACACAGAAGCAAATACAGTATATGAAAAATAAGTTCTCACATTATGACCAAATAAGATAGAAATCATTACAAGATGTAAAATGGATCATTTTGACATTAAATTGAAAAGTTTTATACAAATGAAATCAATTAATCAAGATTAGAAGGGAAAAAACAAACTGTGAAAAAATTTTTACAACAAATTTTCCCATTAAAAGCCTCATTTTTTAAATATTTAGAGAACAGAGTCAAATTTATAAGAACACAAATCATTCCTCAATTGGCAAATTGGCAAAGGATATGAACAAACAATTTTCAGAAGAAGAAATCAAAGCCAACAATAATCATATGAAAAATGCTCTCAATCACTCAATTTGAAAAATGCAAATCAAAACAACTCTGAGGTACCTATCAGATTGGTCAACATGACAGTAAAGGAAAAAAATAATTGTTGGAGGGGTTGTGGCAAAATTGGGACACTAATGCATTGTTTGTAAAGTTGTGAACTAATCCAACCATTCTGGAAGGCAATTTAGAATTATGCCCCAAAGGTTAAACTGTGCATACCCTTTGATCCGGTGATGTCACTACTAGGTCTGTATCCCAAAGAGACAAAAAAAGGTGGGGGGGAACCTATTTGTACAAAAATATTTGTAGCAGCTTTTTGTGGTGGCAAAGAAATGGAAATTGAAGGACATCCATCATTTGGGGAATGATTGAACAAATTGTGGTATATGATGGTGATGGGATACTATGGTGCTATAAGAAATGATGAACAGGATGATTTCAGAAAGACCTACCTGAACTGATGCTGAGTGAAGTGGAACCAAGAGAACATTGTACACAGTTAACAGCAATATTGTATGATGATCAACTGTGAAAAATTTAGCTATTCTTAGCAATATGGTGATCCAGGACAATACTGAAGGACTTATGACAAAGAATGCTATCTACCTCCAGAGGAAAAAAATCACTGGGTCAGAATGCAGATCAAAGCATACAGTTTTTTGCTTCAGTTTATTGGTGTTATTTTTTAGGGTTTGGATTTTATATGAATATATTCCTACAACAATGTCCAATATGGAAGTATGTTTTGCATGATAACACAAGTATAACCCAGATCAAATTGTTTACCATCTCTGAGATGAGGGAGAAGGGAGGGAGGGAGGCAATTTGGATCTTATAATTTTGGAAAATGGACACTAAAATTGTTATTACATGTAATTTGGAAAATAAAATATTAATATATGCATGTTTATTGAAACAAACTTTAATTTGATCATAGAATGTCAAACGTGGAAGAGACCCTAAAGTCTAGCACTTATCTGAGCATCAATCCTTTCTACAACATTCCCAACAAGTGGTCATCTAGCCTCCACTTAAAAACCTCTAGTAAACTCTTATCTAGAAAAGATTATTTCCTTCCTAACCCAAGGGAAGTGCCCTCTCCAATGAAAGGAAAGCAGCCTCTCATCTAAATTCACTTTAGATTCTCAAATATAGATCTCCGGAAAGAGTGCTGATAGATATAAATCTCTCCAATGTTTTCTCCAGGAAAGTCATTCCCTGAGGAAGCCATAAAAGACTTGATTACTCAACAAAACACTAGAATGTTAACCCAAACTGTATTTTCACACACCTTTTTCTTGTTTAAGATTCCTAAAAATGCCACCTAAAATGAACTTGAAGCAACGAATTAGAGCCATGTCATCATCATTTTGAAGGTCTTCCTCTCTCCAAGCTGGAAATGACTTTTGATATAGATTAATATTAAATGAAGTTAAATTGTTTCTGATGGTCTTCAGCCTAAACTAGAGAGTACACTATTAGGATTATTTCCCCTCTATCCAACAGTTCCTCTGCTGGAGATGAGGCACAGAAGATAAAGACAAAAAGCAAACGTGTCTTTCCTCAAGCTAACATTTGAGCTTACATTTTCCTGGGGGTGGGATCCAATTTGTACACAGAGTACAGAATGAAGGATGCAGAATTCAAATAAAAATATTTTGAGAATATTTTAGGAGGTCTAGAGCACTGACATCTGCAGAGATCTGGGGAGGCTGTGCAGAGGACGTAGAATATGAGCTGTGGCTATGAGGAAGAAAAGTTTTCTGATTGGTGGAGGTGAGGAAGGCATCTATTCCAGATGTGAGAGATGATTGGCGTGCGTGCACAGAGCTGGGAGTCGGTGTGCTGTCTTTAATGTAAACCTGTGCCAGGGAAGGTAATAAGGATGGGTCCACACTATAAATGGCTTTAAAATATATAAATCCCAGGCCAGGGAGTTTGTATTTTCTTGTGGCGGAAATAGGGAACCACCTAATTTTTGTGTGTTTGTTTCTTTGTTTCCCAGCAGGGAAGTGATCTAATTAGACCTCACGCTTAGGGAAATAATTTTTGCTGCTATGTGAAGGATTGATTTTAAAAGGAGGGATGGTTTATGTACCTCATTTTTGTTTGACACCTGCCTTGTATCATTCATTCACTGTGAAGAGAAAGGGAATCCATAATCTCTAACATTTATTAAATGATTATAAAGTTCTCCCCAACATCCAACATCTCCATCCTAAACTGCAACATGAGGCTCTTATGCTTCTCCTATTGTTGTTTCAATCACAAAATCTCAGGGTTGGAATGGAAGGAAATAAACATTTATTAAGTTTCTATTATATGCATTTTACTAATATTATTTTGGTCGATGCTCAACAATCCCAGAAGCCAAGAGCTGTTATTATCCTCATTTTGTAATTGAGGAGATTGAGGCCAAGGGAGTTGTTAAATGACTTGTATAGGGTCAAAGATCTATTGTCTAAGGCTGATTTTGAATTCAGGTCTTCCAGATTCTAGACTCAGCACTCGAATGGAACTGAGAATGGAACTGAGAGAGCATCTAAATCCAATCCCTCCCCATACCACCGGTACAATGCATACCTAATGAGTGGAGTTGGGCAAGAATTTATTTCCCTACCCATATGGGAAGAGATTTGAGCTCCATTTAGAGGAAAAGTCCAGTTTGACCACTAAATCCAGCCAGG
Source organism: Gracilinanus agilis (assembly GCF_016433145.1). Classification (NCBI taxonomy): domain Eukaryota; kingdom Metazoa; phylum Chordata; class Mammalia; order Didelphimorphia; family Didelphidae; genus Gracilinanus; species Gracilinanus agilis. The sequence goes on along the minus strand of NC_058135.1, from coordinate 226,673,682 downwards.
CACAGTTTAACAGAGAAGTCTGGCTTCTATAGGTCCACCTTTATTCCCTCTAAGCTATCGTCATGGAACAAGGGGGAAGAGATCTCAGAGATCATTTGATCTAGCCTATACTATTCAGTTCATGGCTTCCAAAATATCACTCCACTTCCAAAATAGCTTATGATCTGACATATTGTGTGAATTATGTGACTGTGACCCCTCTCAGACTACTTGTCTTCAATGCTGCTGAAGCTACTTTACTATGCTTTATATGGGCATGAGAGGGAAAATTGTACATAGGTAGGAAATTATTGAGATGTCAAATGATTACCGAGGCCCCTTCAGTTTATGTTGGGTTGCTCTTTGTCAGGTTTCTAAACTGTACCCAAATGTGTGCTCTGGTCCAAGCTTCCTCCCCTAGTTTACTCAAAAGGTCTTTCTAGTTTCCAGCTCAATTGAACCATTCTGTCAATGCAGTGGAAAAAACTCTGAACTGGGCACTGAGTGCCTTGGGTTCTGCTCTTGACTTTGCTGCTAACTCTCTGTGAACTAAGGCAAAACTTCCCTCCTCTGGGACTCTGTTTACTCATCTTGAAAATGAAGATGAGTTTGGACTAGCTGCCCTCTAACATTTCAGGATCTGTGTTCTAAGAGCCCTCCCAATTCTGACTTTCTATGTTCTAAAGGCCCTCCAGGTTCTAATATTCTGTGTTTTAAAGCTCCCTTCTAGTTGTGAAATTTTTGAGTTTACTATCATTTACTTACATTGAGCTGAAATATGTCTTCTTTCAATGATTCCTATTGCTCTACCTGGGAAGAGTTTTAGGCAAAAATAGCACAGGCCAGGCTAGCTCAGTGATGGCAAGCCTTTTAGAGACTGAGTGCCCAAACTGTAACCCTTATGTTGCATGTGAGCCTTTGCCTTAACCCAGATAGGGGAGGGAGGAAGCACTCCCATTGGGCTGCTGGGCAGAGAGGCAGGAGATGGGAGAAATGTCCTCAGGCACACGTGGAGAGGAGGAAGGAAGCAGCCCCTTCTGGCACGTGTGCCATAGGTTTGCCAGCATGGGTCTAGCTCATCTGGGAAGAGTTTTAAGCAAAAGTAGCAGGACAGTCTAGCTCATATAATTTAGAAGAATATGTGGATGCCAGACAAAAGTCTCTCTCCCTCTTATCATCCTTATCTCTTTCCTTATGATGAGTTTTTTCCCTGTGCTCTAATCCACTGTCCCAGCACTTCGACAGATTCTGACCTAAAAGGAAAATAAGGGAAACTTCCCTACTTGTGACTAGGGGGAACTGAGTTGATATGACAAGTTTAGTTTTGGCTCCCACTGCTTCCCTTTCTACGTTTAATTTTTTAAAAACTCTTACCTTCTGTCTTAGAATCAATCTGTGTACTGGTTTCAAGGCAGAAGAGTGGTAAGGGGCTAGGCCATGGGGATTAGATGACTTGTCCAGTGTCACACAGCTGGAAAGTGTCTGAGGTCAGATTTGAACCCAGGACCTCTTGTCTCTAGGCCTGATTCTCAATCCATGGAGCCACCTAGCTGCCCACTGTATTTAATATTAATTTTAAATGTTTTTTTCTTATCTTTCATTTTTATATCACCTTTCTTTCCAAATATGTCTTTTCTTCTCCCCAGTCTCTCAAGCTTACAATTGTAACAAATTTTTTTTTAAGAAAAGGAAAAACAAACAGTTCAGCAAAAACTAGACAGCATATCCACTGACTCTAGCAGTACATGTAGTTTACCATAACTATGTTCCCCTGTCTGAAAAGAATGGAAGGAAGTATATTTTTTCATCTCTTATTGAAGGTTATTATAATCACACAACACTGCGTTTCTTTTTTTTCCCTTGTTTTTATTCTTTCCATTTACATTGTTGGGGGTCCATGCATGTTGCTTTCTTGGTTCTTCTTACTCCACTTTGTATCAGTTCATATGTCTTTCCATGCTTCTCTGAATTCTTCATACTTCTTTCATCAAAGTCTATTACATTCATATATGGCAATTTGTTTAGGTATTCCAAAATATGCATACATCTCCTTTTTATGGTTCTCTGTACCACAAAAAGTGTTGCTACTAATATTTTGATGCCTACAGTTTCAGGAAGATCTGAGCTCCAGTCTGGTCTTGGACACTTGTTATCTGTATGATCCTCAGTAAATCACTTAACCTATCTTCCTCAGTTTTCTCATTTGCTAAACAAGAATAATAATAGCGTCTGCCTCTCAGAGTTGTTGGGGGAAAGAATGAGATATGTGTAAAGTACTTTGAAAACCTTAAACATCCACATCAATCTTATCTATTATTATTTTTTCCTGTCTTTGACTTATTTGGAGTATATGCCTAGAAGTGAGATCTTTGGGTCAAAAGGAATGGACATTTTAGTTAATATCTCTGTATAATTTCAAATTGCTTTCCAGAATGACTGGACCACAGCTCCATCAACAGTATATTAATGGGTCTACTTTATGGTAGTCTCTTTAACATTGACTATTCCCATCTTCTACCATCTTTGTTAATTTTACGGGTATAGGGAGAAGCTTCAGAGGTATTTTGAAGTGAATTTTCTTCATCACTAGTGATTTAGCATATTTTTTAATAATATTTCCTATACATTTTCCAAGCAGGGAAATGACACTATTTCCTTGTCAACTGAGCTTAGAAATAATTCAATTCTCTGTTCTTTGCATGCCTAAATTCATGTGATGTTCTAATATTGGTGGGAACTTAATGCTTCAACATGGAAATGAATATCCCTAGGGGAGAACTAGAAAAGGACCAGTTTGAGATGTGCTTAGGGTTTGAGTCCTGAGAAGGAGCAAACATCAGGCATATAGCTTATTATTATAGGGGAATCCCCCATTAAAAAAACCCTTACCTTCCATTTTAGAATCAATACTGTATATTGGTTCTATGGCAGAATACAGGTGTGGGTTAGGTAATAGGGGTTAAGTGACTAGCTCAGGGTCACACAATTAGGAAGTTTCTGAGGCTAGATTTGAACCCAGGACCTCCCATCTCTAGGTCTGGCTGCCAATCCACTGGACCACCTAGCTGCCCCTGGAAACCTTCAATATTGAGCTCAACAAGATACAAGACAGAATATGAAAGGATAAAACAGAGGTCAAGACAAAGCTTTCTATGAAAATTTGAAGAAGGGGAATACTTTTTGCTGAGAACATGTGAGGAGATCTTCCCAGAGAAGGCAGCATCTAAATGAGATCCTGAAAGAAGAAAGGAATTTCAACAGGTCAGGTAGGTAAGCCATTTCTTCCTTTCCTTTGCTTCCATTTCATCTATCTGCCAGGGGATTCTGTGGTGTAGTATAACAATCATATCTCCTTTGAGTTCCCCTTAGTGCTTTGTGTCTTTTGTATTCTTGCTAGGGTGTGTTGTGCTGATTTCCATGGTATTTTTGCAGCAGTTAAGTTTGTCTTGAAGGTTTCACTTACTCTTCTTGAACTACTGTCAGTGATCTTTGAACAACTATACAAAAAAAGGAAAAATGCTCCAGGATTGTGGATGGGCAAATAGTGCCTTCCTGCTGTGGATTAGGGGTAGAGTTATGAGTTATGAGTAACCAGGATTGGAGAGAAAAGGAAGAAGACATCTGGGGAAGACAGTGATCAGTCTTATCTCCATAGGGAACTTAGTCTGAGGGAATGTCATATTTTATGGGGGTTAACACAGTTACATACCATTGGAGAGTTTATATTGTTTGGAAGTATTTTTAGAAAAGAAAATGTTATCTAACCTAAATCCTATATTTTATGTTTTCCCCCATTACAATCTAAGATTCTTGAAAGCAGTGACTATTAAGCAAAAGTAAAAATTGATCACATCAAAAGAGATAAGAAAGGAAATTATGTCTTGAATGAAACAACATTATTATTAAACATAGATGCGCTAAAAGGTGTAACATCCAAATTCCTGAAGGATAAGTTATGTGAGTTACAGAAGAAAATAGAAAAACTTTACTAGTGAGGGACCTCAAACTTCCTCTCTCAGAAGTAGATAAATCCAACAAAAATAAATAAGAAAGAAGTTAAGGAGGACAAATAGAATTTTAGAGAAGTTAGATATTAGAGATCTCTGGAGAAAATTGAATGGCAATTAGAAAGGAATATACCTTTTTCTAAGCACTACATTGTGCTGAGAAATATATACTTTACAAAAATTGACCTTATAATAAGGCATATAAACCTCGCCACCAAATGTAGGGAAAAGCAGAAATGTTAAATGCATCCCTTTCAGATTATAATGCAATAAAAATCACATTCAACAAAGGGAAGCAGAAAGAAAGATTAAAAATTAATTGGAAATAATATTCTTATCCTAAAGAATGGATGGGTCAAAGGATAAATCATAGAAATAATCAACAGCTTCATTAAAGAGAATGACAATGAGGAGATAATATAGCAAAATTTATGGAATGTAGCCAAAGCTGTACATAGGGAGAAATGTTTATATCTCTAAATGCTTACATTAATAAAATAGAGAAAGAGTGGATCAATGAATCTGGCATGCAACTAAAAAAAAAACTAGAAAAAGAACAAATTAAAAATCCCCACTTAAATACCAAATTGGAAATCCTGAAAATCAAGGGAGAAATTAATAAAATTGAAAGTAAGAGGTCCATTAAACTAATAAATAAGGCAAAGAGCTGGTTTTATGAAAAATAAATAAAATAGATAAGCCATAAGTTAACTTCATTTTTTAAAAAGTAGCAATTATTTTTATTCTCATTGCTTGGGCAATTCAATGAGGTTGAGAGATTCACCATTCTGGTAATAGATGGAAGGAATAACTTTTAGATTTTCACATCACACTCAAGAATTGACTGAGGGTACCCCTTAACTCCTGTGGAGATATTAAGATAGACAAGCTGGAGTAGGTTAAGGGCAGAGGTTTTAGTCCAACACTCCTGCTCTGAATTCACCAGGGGCACTCAAGCCTGTCCCAACCTTCTCCAGGGCAACTGTCCATAGAAGAATAATTTCTAAGATGAAATTATCTCCCTTCCTGAGCCCAGCAATTCCAGATCCCAGCATTTAATCACAAGCCTTCTTCAAAGCCAGAGAGCCATTCTAAATAGACAAGGTCCAGTGTGATACGCACTGCCTGAGCTAATCTTTTTTTTTTTAATTAATTTATTAAAGCTTTTTCAAACGCCAGGTTTTTTTTTTGTTTTGTTTTGTTTTTAAACCCTTACCTTCTGTCTTGGAGCCAATGTTGGCTCCAAGGCAGAAGAGTAATAAGGGTAGGCAATGGGGGTCAAGTGACTTGCCCAGGGTCACACAGCTGGGAAGTGTTAAGCTAATCTTATCATTGAGGGTCTCATGCTATAATGATGGATCCCTTTATTGGCTCTGGAGCCAGAAAAGCAGATAACTTAGTAATAGTACAAAACAGAATGATCTTCACCTTCACAGTCCCTGTGGCAAGTAGTATACTTTGTCTACAGACTACCATGAAAGAGATGGGGAGAATGATGGTATACGTTCCCCTTACTCCCTCCTGCTCCCAGCCTGAGGTATGGGATCCTAAAAGAAAGCTTGTGCCTGCCTTTTGTCTCCTGTTGGGAGTAAGCGATGTAAAAGCTTACATCGCTTACTCCCAACAGGAGAGTGCCGGATCATCAATCCTAACAATTGCCTTATGTTCCTATGAAATTTTAGCACCATTTTCCCAACCAATTGTGTGAGCATTATAGTCTGAGTTATTGAATCTTCTTTGTTAGGCATTGTATGTGTTTGGGTGTAGGAATAAATTATTTGATTCATATTGTACTTTGAGTACCTTTTTTATTCCTCTCCCATTTTTGGAGACTCTTAGAGATGAGACAATACATATTTATATTTGTGAGCCAGCTGCATTCAGATAATAAAAACCAGGGGAGCTGATGATGTTACCAGCTAAGTCTAGAGGGAGAAAGAAGTCTGGGACAGAACATTGGGGAACACCTACAGTTAGGGAGAATGATATGGCTGATCAATCAGCAAAGAAGTGAGAAGGTGTAGTCAGACAACTAGGAGGTAAACCAGGGAAAAAGAGTGTCATGAAAACCCAGTTAAGAAAGAATATCCAGGAGGAAAGGGCAGCCAGCAGCTGACAGATTGAGAAGGATGAGGTCTGAGAAAAGATCATGAGATTTAGCAACTAAGAAATTGCCATTATCTTTAGGCAGGGCAGTTTAAGTTGAATAATGAGGTTAGAAACTGAATTGTAAAGTATTTAGGGATGAGTGAGAAGAGAGGATGTGGAGGAGGTCAGTGTAGTTTTTCAAGGAGTTTGGCTGAGAAAGGAAGGAAAGATATAGGACAATACTTTGAAGAGATGGTAGAGTCTAGTTAAAGGTTTTTTTTAAGCTAGGGGAACTTGGTTATATTTGAAGACATAAGTTTGCTTTCATGTGATGAAAATTTGGGAAGCGAATTGTGGGAAGATGGCAGACTGCAAACTAAGCAAATGTGGCTGAACCATTACTTCAAGTTTATTTGCTTAACTCAAATATCAGATTAGATGGTTTCTAAAGTCTTTTCCTGTTCCCATAATCCATGAGCTTATTTTTCCTCTTTCTCTTCTCATGAGTTTAAGGGACCCTAACATGTTTGAATGTTTGCTCTTCTTCTTTCTTTCTTTTCTTTTTTCTTAAAAAAAAAAAAAACAAACGAACCCTTAACTTCTCTCTTAGAATCAATACTATATATTGGTTCTAAGGCAGAAGAGCAGTAAGGGTAAGGCAATGGGAGCTAAGTGACTTGCTCAGGATCACACAGCTAGAAAGTATCTGAATCCACATTAGAACCCAGGATCTCCTGTCTGTAGGCTTGGCTCTCAATCCACTGAATCACTTAACTGCCCCCTCTCCCTTTCTTTTTGATTCCTTGAAAGGTCCTATTTGTGCCTTTAGAGTTTAAGCCCTGATGAGTATCTCCAGTGAATTTATATGACTGTGGCCTCAGCACTGCCACTTCTGCCTTTCAGTATCATTTCTGATCTCTTCACCCCCAGTGGCCCATTTTATCTCTTCAGCATCATTTAAGAGCTCAGCTCTGCTGATTCAAAATGAAGTGAGCAGAACCAGAACATTGCATACAGTAACAGCAATATTTTTTGATGAATAATTGTGAATGAACTAGTTATTCTCAGCAATGCAGTGATCTAAGACAATCCCAGAGACTCATGATAAAAAAAAAAGTCTTCAATGTCAAATACGCCGCAGGATCATCTGCAGTATTCTTCCTCAGAAAAGAATATTTCACATTCTTTCTTTTTTGTTTGTTTGTTTGAGATCTCTTCCACAAAATATGGAAAAATGTTTACATGATTGCACATGCAAAATCTCCATCAGATTGCTTTCTGCCTCAGAGAAGGGGGAAGGATGGGGGTGGGGGGAGGGAGAGACAGATGAGGGGTGGGAGAGAAAGAATTTGGAACTCAAAATTTTAAAAAAGAATGTTAAAATTGTTTTTATATCTAGTTGGAGAAAAGTTAAAATATTTTACAAAGCCCATAACAATTTTTAAAAACTCATTTCTGCCTCATGATCCTCCCCCCACTTCTCTACAATCTTATTTCTTCCTTCATCTTGCTTCAGTTTAAATAAGGAGCCCCACCTCCTCCTTTGAACCTGCTGAGAAGGTGATGCTTAGCAACTCTACCAAGATAAGCTTCCTTCCTGCCAACCATGAAAACAACAATAATGAGCATCTATTAAGTATGTTCCAGGAATTATACTGAGTATGGAGGATGCAAATAGAGGCCAAAATATGGTCCCTGTTCTAAAGGAGGGGGTACAGGGAGACGACGTGAAAACAACCATGCAATACAAGATACAGAATAGATGGAAGGGATTGTCGGAGAGAAGGCAATGGGAAGAGAGAAGAAGAAAGACCAGGAAAGGTGAAATTTAAATGGAATCTTGAAGGAAGCTTTTATTTAAAGACAAGCTTTTAATGGATATGGGACTACATATAAAAAATCATATTGTGAACAAATTGTCTGTAGCTCAGTGGATTGAGAGCCATTCAAAGAGCATTCAAATAAATACGAGTTATCTCAAAGACAGTAAGTAATCTGACTTGTAAATGAAAGATACTGGCTTCAATTAGAGTCTAAAATAAAAAAAGAACAAAAATGATCCGTTTTATCCTGTGGATCTCTGTAATATAAGAATGGCCCCTCGGTTTGTTGGTTTGTTTCTCAGGGGCTCGGCGTGTTTGGATATGTCCTGTGTGTGAGAGGAGACCTGGAAATGTTCTGTTTGGTTCTCCAGTTGGATTTATTATGAATCCCAATAACCAGTGAGTTGATATGCAATCTGGTGAACGGAACCATCTCAATATTGATATTCTTGCTATGAACTAAACCGGAAGACATAAAGAAGCTAGAACTAAATACATATTATTAAATACAAATAAACATAGCTCACAGGTCTCCTTGGAGGAGCAAACAAGAGAGCTGATAGAGTTTGTTTCATTGTTTGCCAAAATGCATTAAGAGCACCATTCCGTGGGATCCTTGGTCCTGACACTGCATTGTTGATGATTGTAAGCAAAAGAAAAATGAACCAAGCGACAAAACACCTGGAAGATTCTCACAGCTTATACACCAACTTCTGTGGTAGAGAGTGAGGTAGAAAGATTCTATGAAGAACTATTGTTCTTGAATGGGAGATGCCAGACATGGCACCACTGACACCACCACAAAAACAAAGACTCAATACCCTTCCCCACCTTATTACCACCATTGCACCTAGTTCAACCCTCTAGGCTAGGGTCCCAACACCAGGTCTCCTGGGTCCACTTCCCTGCAGTACAGTGTTTCTCTGGTTGCATTTTCCTTCTCAACATTTGACCTCCATTTTCCTGGAGAAGATGGACAGTTCGGAGGGCAGTCTTTGGATGGTTTTGGTACTGAGAAGATGTGGACAGCAGGGGGCACAAGGGGCCCATATTGGCTAGCCTGGTAGACCCCCCCAGAGAAGAACTTATTCCTCATGAAGAGAATCACAGAACAAAGGTAGAAGGAACCTTAGAGATATAGAATATTAGAAGAGGGAGAGACATAGAACATAGAATGTCAGATCTTAAAAGACTCTCAAAACGTAGACCATAGATTATTCCATTTTGAAGAGACCATTTTATCCAAATTCCTCATTTTACATAGAAAATGAGGTAGAAAGAGCCTTGCCCAATGGCACACAGAAGTTCAATGGAAAAGCTGACCTGCCTCTGATCTCCCTATACCTGTTCTGTTAACTCAAGAGTCTTGACCTAGTCTGTACCTCAACTATACCCATCCTGGGAATCTCAAAGAATCTCCTGTCTTCCTCTGCATATCTAGTAGTGGCAAAAATGAAACATCCCTAAACTCCTTCCTACCCACCTTTGGCTATACCTGGAAGTCAGTCAATTCCATTGAGGCTCTCAAGACTGTTGCTTCTCCTTCCCTGGAACCCTTCCCCCTGGAATTGCCCCTTCTTGAACTGACCTCTCATTTCCTATTACAGCCCTACCCCCACCCCAATAAAGCCCCAAGCTGCTAGGGAGCTTGACTGGGACATGGGGAGGAGAACTCTACCTCATTTACCTTTATTTATCCTTCTGAGAGGACTGTGGGAGAGGACAGAGTAGAACTGACTCAGAGGGGCAGTCTGGATGAAAGGGAATTGTCTTGGACTGAGAATCTGGATGCCTGGGTTCTGGGAACTCAGAGCTCTCTCCACATATCATCCATTGATTTCTTCTTTGATGTCTATCAAACCACCAATCCTTCCTCACTTATTTGAGGCTCAGAGAAGAGAGTGGAAGTCCAGGTTCACCTAGAGAACCAGGAGCTGGAAATAATGATTAGTCTCATTTCTATAGCCCTTCAAGGATCACAACATGTTTTCCTCACAGTAGTGAATCCATTAGAAATGTGTTATCTAATCTCAACTGGACTTTTATTGCTCTTTAACAATCATCTTCTTTTCCCCTAGTTTACTCATTTATCCCACACTCCAAACTTTCTTTACTCTTCTCAGATCTCCTCAGGTGAGGGGTCTATCTCCTACTTTATTGAGAAAATAGAGGCATTTTGTACACCTCCCTTACTCCAGATCACATCCCTCTACCTCATCCTCCATTTACTTTTGTCTCTGAAGAAGTTATCCCCTCTAAGCCTTTGATCCTATCCCCTCAGTCTCTTCTAGGAGCTTGTTTCTTCAATCACTGTCTTTCTTTTTCAACTTAAAAATCCTTCCTTAGCGCTAAATAAGTAAATTAATTTGGGTAGGATGGTCATTTTTATTATGTTAGCTCATCCTACCCATGAGCAATCAATGTTTTCCCAATTGTTTAGAACTAGTTTTAATTGTTTGGAAAGTGTTTTGTAGTTGTGTTGATATAATTCCTGTCTTTGTCTTGGCAGATAGATTCCTAAGTATTTTATACTGTCTAGGGTGATTTTAAATGGCATTTCTCTTTCTAACTCTTGCTGCTAAGATGTGTTGGAAATACATAGAAATGCTGATAATTTATGTGCATTTATTTTGTATCCTGCAACTTTGCTAAAGTTGCAGATTATTTCCACGAGCTTTTTAGTTGATTCTCTAGGATTTTTTAACCATTGGCTCTTCCTCTGCTGCCTAGCAATATGCCCAGGTCTCCCCAGTCTGCTAAGATCCTCCAATCAACCCAATTCATAAGCCAAATTCCTAGAAAGAATTGTCAATTCTTGTTGCCTTCATTTCTCCACCTCCAACTCTCTTCACAACCTTTTGCAATCTGGCTTCAGCCAGAATGCCAGCCAGCCAGAATGGTTGGATCAGTTCACAACTCTACCAGCAATGCATTAATGTCCCAGTTTTGCCACATCCCCTCCAGCATTCATTACTCTCCCCTTCTTTCATTTTAGCCAATCTGCTAGGTGTGAGGTGATACCTCAGAGTTGTTTTGATTTGCATTTCTCTAATTATTAGAGATTTAGAACACTTTCTCATGTGCTTATTGATACTTTTGATTTCTTTATCTGAAAATTGCCTATTCATGTCTCTTGCCCATTTATCGATTGGGGAATGGCTTGATTTTTTATACAATTGGTTTAACTCCTTGTATATTTGAGTAATTAGACCCCTGTCAGAGTTTTTAGTTTCTTCATTTTTAAAAGGTAGAATAAAGTAGCAGAGGGAATATTCCATTCAGAGCCAAAAGACCTGGATTACAAGCCTGCCTCTGATGCTAGTTATGTGACCCTGGACAGTCATTTCCCTATTAACCCTCTTTTTCTCATGTGTATTAGACTTCTGTAATATTCTTCTGATTAGTTTTCCTGCCTCCAGGGTTTCTCCTCTCCGGTTCATCTTCCATACAGGCACCAAACTGATGATACAAAAGCACAGGTCTGACCACATCACTTCCCTGCTCAGAAAACTTCAATGGCTCCCTACTGACTCTAGAATAAAATAGAAACTACTCTGAGTGGCAGAACTGTGAGTATACCATTTGGACAAAGTAAATAATTATATTTATCAATGTATAAAACCCTTACATTTAAAAATAAAATAAAAAGCTTGTGGTTTTAAACTCTTGTTGCTCCTCCAGCTGCTGGGAACATCTTTTATCTGAGGTACGCTACTCAGGAGCTTACTGACTTTTTCTAGTCCAGGGGACTCAACACATTTTTTTAATGTCATAGACTCTTTTGAGGGTCGAGTGAAGCTGATGAATCCATTCTCAAAATAATGTTTTTAATGCATAAAATAAAACACAAAATTGCAAAGGGAAATGATTATATTGAAACACAAGTGACCAAGAGAGGGGAATTCTTGCCTGTATCAACTCTTCCTGGTTAGATATGTGGGAAATTTCCTAACCACTGTGATATTGAATTCAAAACTTCTATCAGAGAAGGGAGTTTCCTTGGACAGGGATGTCCTTAAAGGTTGTCTCACCGGGAAGGCAAAGATGAAAAGTTAGGACCTTGGGCTCCTAGAGAAATGAAGAGTTCCCAAGTACCATGCTTCTGGGAGAGAGCATTGTCCACTTTGCTCTGCAACTAGCAAACAAAGTCAGAAAATGGAAGAGTCAATAAATTTGGACCTCCCTCGCTATTATAAAGACAGTGCAGGTCTGATGCAACAGAGGGTACCCATCTAGCAGTACCTAAGTGTATTTGCTTTCCTGGGGAACATCTAGACCACAGAACAGCGGATGTCTGAAGAAGATGGTTGTGGGAGGACTAGGGAATCATCCAAATGTCAAAGTGTTGTTTCAAGGAGAACCTAAGAAGAAACCAGTGGTTCTTCATGAGAGGATCTCCTTGAAGTACTTTATAACCTTTCTAAATCTATTTATAAGGTTCCTCTGAGTTCTTTGTGTCTAACATGTTTGTGTGTGTGTGTTTGGTGAAATAAAGATTGTTTTCTCTCTCTCAAATGCATACGTTACCTTTAGTGCTTTTATAGGAGCTGGGAACCCTATGATCCAAATTTATGGAAATCTAGATATCAGCTCTAATTGGAAACTTTCCCAGAGTAAATTCTGGATAAAGGCAGTTAGCCAGGGTATACATAACCCTCTTGGGTCTTTTGTCTATGTGAGCCTGGAGCCTTGGGGGGAGGGGGTGGTCTGTGCCATGGGTTATAGACATAAAGAGCTCTGTTTTCTTCCTGGGGCATGTTTCCAGGACCTGGCAGAGAGCCTCTGAAACTTGTTTAATCAGTTCTGGTGATTCGTTTAGGGACAAATATTGCCAATGAAAGGATGTTAGAGGACCTTCTAACATGAAGTCCTGGGGAAGAAAATGAAGGCCTTAGGGAGGGGCACAGGTGGTGTTTTCATAACTGCTGAAAACACCAAAGGGCTTACACTTGGAGATACCAACAGTCAAATTAATATTTAGAGATGGTTTAAAAACTCCATCATTCTTCGGTTTCCCCAACCTCTGCCATTGTGCAAAAGAAGAAGTGGGTCTTGACGGATCCACTACTTACTAGGTGTCTACTGTATGCTGGGCACTCTCGTAGGCTCTGGAGATGGCAAAATGAAATAGTCCCTGCCCTCCCGGAGCTCCCATCCTGATGGGGAGACAACTTGCACATATAAGTATATGGAGGACCCTTTGGAAACAGAGACAGATAACTTTGGTGGTGGGTAGGGAGGGGAGGAACCCAGAAAGGTCTGATAGAAAGCATGGTTCTTAATCAGGACCTTGAAAGAAGCTCGAGATTCTAGCAGGAGTTGAATGGATTAATTTTTTTAATCAAAGAAACTATTTTATTTTATTTTATTTTATTTTAAATTTATTAATTTGTAACATTTCTCCATGGTTAAAGGATTCATGTTCTTTCCCTTCCCTCCTCCCACCCCTTCCCATAGTCCTCACACAATTCCACTGGGTTTTACATGTGCCGTTGATCAAGACCTGTTTCCATATTATTGATATTTACACTAGGGTGATCATTTTGAGTCAATATCCCTAATTATATCCCCATCTACCCATGTGATCAGGCAGTTGTTTTTCTTCTGTGTTTCTACTCCCACAGTTCTTCCTCTGGATGTGGGTAGCATTCTTCTCATAAATCCCTCAGAATTGTCCTGGGTCATTGCATTGCTGCTAGTAGAGAAGTCCATTACATTCGATTGTGCCTCAGAGTTGAATGGGAGGGCGTTCTAGGAGTGGAGATGGGAGATGGAGCATCCATTGAGTGAGGACCAACTACAACAACAACAAAAGCTGCTTTTTCTGGGCCATAGTGGAAGGAACCGTGTGTGGATTTACATGTGTGCCTTTATATGCCATGCAGAGGTAATGGGGAGCCCCTGGAGTTTAATAAGTGAGGGTGACTGATCTGTCTCTGTTCCAGCTTATTAGGACCATCTTAGGCAACCACAAGGGCAGTTTGGTACAGTGTAAAGAATATTGGCTCTGGGTTTGGAGAGCCTGGATTCAGATCCTGCCACTGTCATGCATTGCCTCTATGATCTTGGGCAAGTCACTTAAATTCCCCTGGCTTCAGTTTTCTCATCTGTAAAATGGATGATGATATGGCTTCCAAGGCCTCTTCCATCTTTAAATCTAGGATCCACATCGCGGAGGGCTTTCCGGGGAACTTGGGTCTTCTAAGGTTCCTTCTTCTGACATTCAAGGTCCCTTTCAGTCCTCACTTCTGTGTCTTGTGTTCTGAAAACCCCTTATACATGGACCGTCCTGGGCTCTAAGATCTCTAAGCTCCTAAAATTCTAAATTCTAGGTTCTAGCAGTATCATAACGAATACCTCCCCACATCCCGACACCACTCTACTGAAAAAGGAGATCCAGTGGGGTGGGTCAAGGCCGGCCTAGTAACAAGGGACGGGGCCGGACTGGTGGGGGAAGGGCTGGAGAGCTAGAGAAAGAGGGAGGGACAAGGAGAGGGAAAGGGGCCGGGCCCCGAGAGGGGTTTCGGGGCTGCCGCAGGCTAGAGGAGAAAGTTGGAGGGAGGGGCAGAGAAAAGGGGAAGGCCCGGCGGGCAGGCGGGTAGGGGGCGGGAGTCCCGGAGTGGGAGGGCGGGAGGGAAAGGGGGGAGAAGAGGGGGAAGGGGCGGGGGCTGGAGGCCGGAGGGGAGCGAAGTGGGTAGGGACTACCGAGGCGGCGCTGGGGGTCGAGG
>NC_058135.1:226621710-226644287 GCF_016433145.1 Gracilinanus agilis | reverse complement strand
CCGCTCCCCCCCCCCCAATACCCCTCCCAGGGCAGGAGAATGTTTAGTCTCTCAAACAAAACTCCCAGGAATTCTACTCTGGCTCCCCCCAAACTCCCTCCCCTTGCCCCCTGTTCTGTGCCCCCAATATTGTCCCGCCCTCCTTCCAATCTTCTCTACATACATCCTAGCCAGTTCCCACAACCCTTCCATCCCCAGGGAGCTCCCTTCTCAGCTCCTTTGTCAACATTAACGCCTACTCTGCTTACAGGGACAAGATTTCTGCCTCCATTCTCACTTTTTATAGTCTGCAGGCCTAAACAGAACAGCCTCACAGACTGAAAGAGCTGGATCGGACCTTAGAAACCGTCTGGTCCAACTCTTGCATTTTACAGAGGAAGAAACTGAGGCCCACAGAGGGTTTTTTTCCCTGAAGCCATACATGGCAGCATTAGGAGCCCAAACCAGGGTCTCCTTGAATCCTCCGTGGCTTGAGTCTGCCTCTCTTATGGCTGGGATGCATCCCCACCCCGCCATGATTAACCAGGGAAGATGTAGGCCAGACAATCAGTTCCAAGAGTGGAAAGAGTAATGGGGTGGGAAGAGTGTTCAAACAGTCAAGACAACTTGTCTTCCCTCTCTCTTTAGTCTGATTGTGATTTCTTGCAAGGGCTCACTTGAAAGGGGAAGAAACTTGGGCTTCTTAGCAAGTCAACAACTTTCCTCATCCACCCACTGCCTCTCCCAAGATCTCCTCCCCTCCACCCTGCCTACAACCCATGATCCTCTGCCTTTCTAGGGACCTAGACCATTCTATATTTTTCCCAATGGTTCATCCCTCTTGGAAGGGAAATAGCATCCCCAACTCCATGCTTCAAGATACAATATGGCGTTGCTAGTGGGGCGGCTAGGTCCTACAATGAATGAGGTGCTAGGACTGGAGTCAGGAAGACTCATCTTCCCGGAGTTCAAATCTGGCTTCAGACCTCACTAGCTGTGGGACCCTGGGCAAGTCACTTAACCCTGCCTGACTCAGTTCCCTCTTTTGTAAAATGAGCTAGAAAAGGAAAATGGAAAACCATTCTAATATCTTTGCCAAGAAAACCTCAAATGGGGTCATGAAGAGTAGGACACAACTGAAATTGCTAACAAAACTTTGATGCAGTGAGGTAGTCCAATGGATAGAGCTCTGGATATAGAATCAGGAAGACTTATGTCTCAGATACTTACTAGCCATGTGACCCTGGCAAGTCATTCAACCCTGTTTGCCTCAGTTTCCTCTTCTGTAAAATGAGATAGAGAAGGAAATGGCAAACTATTCCACTATCTTTGTCAAGGAGTAGAATGCAAAGTTTCTAGGGAGTCACACAGCCCCTTGCCCAGAATTCAATATAATATCCTATATCTATGCCATTCTAGGGCAGCCAGGTGGTTGGTAGATAGACTGCTAGACCTGGAGTTCCAATCTGACCTTAGACCCTTACTAGCTGTGTGACTCTAGGCAAATCACTTAAATTTCTATTTCCTCATCTGTAAAGTGGGGATAATAATAGTACCCCCTCCCAGTGTTATTATGAGGATCATAAGAAGTAATACTTGTTAAGTGCTCTGCAACTATTTTTATTCAAAGCTATTTTATTTTCCCAATGACGTGTATAACAATTTTCAACACATTTTCCAAAATTCTGAGCTCTAAGTCTCCACCCTTACCCCCCAGATAGTAAGTAATTTGATCTAGGTAATACCTGTATTATTATGTAAAACATACTTCCATATTATCACTGTTGTAAGAGAATACTCACATAAAACCCAAACCCTCAGATAAGACCATAAATAGAGCTTTGCAAATTTTAAAGCACTGGTTAAATACTAGCTCTTATTATTATGATTATTAAAATCTTGGCCATTCTTGGGGGCAGCTGGGTAGCTCAGTGGAGTGAGAGTCAGGCCTAGAGACAGGAGGTCCTAGGTTCAAACCCGGCCTTAGCCACTTCCCAGCTGTGTGACCCTGGGCAAGTCACTTGACCCCTATTGCCCACCCTTATCAATCTTCCACCTATGAGACAATACACCGAAGTTAAGGGTCTAAAAAAAAAAAATCTTGGCCATTCTACTGTATGATCTTGAATAAGCCCTTTCCAGGTGTGTGATCTTGGATAAGTACTTTTTCCTCTCTAGGCCTCAGTTTTAATGATGGAGTTGGACTAGATGATCACTAAGGTCCCTTCCAACTCTGATATTCTGTGATTCTGAGTGACCTCTAGGTGTCAGAAAGGGGAGACTCTGCTCCCAGCTTGGGGAGGGGGAGAGCACAGCTTGGGTGTTGAAATGGAAAGTGTTCAGGTTTCTCAACTGTAAAATGGGATAATAGCCCCTACTACCTCACAGAGCTGTTATGAGCATCCAATGAGATCATCTTTGTAAAGTGCCCATCACAGCGCCAGGAATGTGGTGGACAGCACATAAACACTCACTCCCTTGCCTCCCCTCTCTTGAATTCAGCCCATTTTAGAGGGGGCCAAGCTCTCTGGGTTGATAGATCTGCTCCTTCTGTCAGAATCACACACCTGGCAAAAGGAAGCCAAGGATGGCTGGTTACCAGTGAGATAACAAATGGGAGGCCCTGCTTGGCCCCCAGAGAACTCTGCTCATTGTTGATGAAACTCAGTTCTGTGAAAAACAACTCCTCCCTCACTTTGGGCATTCCAGAAAGGGACTGAAATGGAGAGGAGGCAGGGAAGAGGAGAGATAGAAGACCAAGGGCAAAGTCAAGAGGAAGACCCAGAGAAAGGGAAGGGACAGAGATTGGAAATTGGACAGACTAGAAGAGAAGAGGAGAGGCTTCCCTCCAGGGACATGCCCACCCCATGGGCAGAGCAGGGCAGAGCAGGCCAGGCCAGGCCAGGTGAGGTGAGCAGATACAAATCTGTGACCAAGAGAAAGAATTTGCTTGGAGCGGCCCAGAATGGGGCAATGAGTGGTGGAGACTGGACAGACAGAAGCAGGTGGGATCATGGCAGAGAAAGTGCAGATGGCGACCAGGATGCTTTGAGAGGAAAGGCAGAGGGGGAAGGGTAACCAAAAATGAACGGAGAGAGTAGATGAGCTCCGGGACAGGAGAGAGAGACCATAATGGAGACAGTGGAATAACTGAGATAGGGAGAGGCAGAAAACTGAAAGAGGTACACTGGGAGAGACGGAGTCGAGATTCAGAAATACCAAGAGACCAAAAAAGTGAGAAATAAGGACAGGCAGAAAGAACATAATACACAAACAGGAAGAGACAGGGCCTTGGAGAGTGGCAGAGGCAGATGAGAGGGAATGGGCAGGGACAAGGGGTAACACCATTTTTGGACTTCCCTCCTCTCCCCTCCTCCACTCCAGGGTACATGTTTCCCAAAAAAGCCTTAGCCAGGCTGGTGACCTCATCTTTTGGGCATTGGGAAAGGGAGGGGAGAAGGGGGCCGGACCTGCGACTGTCCTGTCCTGTCTTTCTACACCCTAAGCTGTGAAAGGAGGGCCCGGGATCTGGTCCAGGGCCTCCAGTGGAACTCACCAGATTCTGAGGCCTTCTGCCCTCTCTCACCCTGCCTGGGGAGAATGGAAGGGGAAGGGGAGGGAGTGTATAATGGCATGAAATGGATAACACAAACATTCCAGTCCCTGATGTAATGGTGGAGGGTTCAAATGACTTTCTCAGGGTCACACAGCCAGAGAGCAGCCTGGGGAAGGGGATAGTATTTTGGCTCTCAGTCTAGACAGAGGGTCTGAAATCCAAACCCACCAACAAAGAGTTATGGCAGAAGGGAGTGTAACCGGATTCATGAGGAAAGGGAGAGGGGAAGAATGAGAAGGACTGAAGACAGGAGGGAGATTAGAACTAAAGACAAGATACAGAGATAGCGAGAGACCTAGAGATAAAGCAATACTGACCCAGAAGGACAGGGAAAAAAAGGCGAGAGATAAGGCCAGAATAAAAGAGACAGAAGGAGAGACAGAGAGATAAAGGGAGGCAGAGAAAAAGAAACAAGCTGAGAGAAAGAGGAGAAAGACATATCGATACAATTAGAAATGGAGAGAAAAATATAATGAAGAGAGAAAAGGACAATGAATTGCACAGAGTTAGAAAAAAATCCCACCCACCTCCGACATCACTGCAGTGTGTTTATTCAACTGACAAATTCTTCTCTAAAAGACATCGCCTGGCTCCAATTCCTGTGATAGTGCCTGCCACAGCCCTCTTCTTGGGCAGTTATCATGGTTAAGGTCTTCCTCCACTCTGCCTCTTTGGAGCTTGCCCAGACTGTCCCCAGTTCTGCCCCTTGGAGACAGAGGAAGGGGGGGACAAGTAGAACAAGTCCAATTCCCACTACTCTTCTTTCTGAAGCAGTCTTTTGGACACTTGGAGATAGGGATCACCCCTTCCCATCCGCTCCCTCCACATACTCTGGAGTCTTCTTCCAGTTAAGTAACTTTCTTCAAGTGTTCTTGCTATGGCCCAATTAGTACCGGAGCCACCTTGGTTGCCTTTCTCTGAAAATGTGATGTTCACTACCGAACAAAGCACTCTGGATATACTAGGAACAGGGCAGAGGTCCGTGGGAGATCACCTTCTTCTTTCTAGTCTTCCTCTCTTAGAGCTGATTACCCAGGACACCAGTAGCTTTGTATGTGTGTTGGGGAGAGGAATTATCACTGAACTTGCATTCCACTAAAGCTCTCACATCTTGTCACAGAAGCTGATGCCTGACTGACCTTTCCTAGCCTGAATTTTAGAAGTTGACTCTTCGAACCCAAACATAAGATTCAGACACAGAAGAAGCAATTTGGCGTGGTGGATAGAGAACCAGCCTAAGAGTCAGAAAGAGCTGTGCTCAAGACTCACCTCTGACACTGTGTTAAAGGCTGTGTGACCTTGGCAAGCCAACCTCTCAGTGTCAGGCAATAGTCTAAGTCACAGAAGTGGTGCCCATCTGCATTGGTAGCAGGGATTTCAAAACCAGTAGAATCACAAATCAGGACCAAAAAAGCTCGATGGGATTTTAATCCCTTTGCCTTTATTATCTGTATCACCTAGCCAGTACGCTTCATAAGCAATCTCATGCTTTCTTTGGCTTTTACTGGAGAAACATAGATCTCTCTCTCTCTCTCTCTCTCTCTCTCTCTCTCTCTCTCTCTCTCTCTCTCTCCTCTCTCTGTCTCCTCTGCCTCTTCCTGTCTCTCTCTCTCTCTCTCTCTGCCTCTCTGTGTCTGTCTCTTTGTCTCTCTTTCCTTCCCCACACATTTCAGAGGAGGAGGGGGGAAACAGAGAGAAAGACATCCATGGGAAAGGCATAAAGAGGATCGAGAGAGGCAAGAGACTGGCTAGAGTGACCCCAGCTGAGGGGACAGAGAGCTGAATTTTCCCTTCAGATTATTCACTTAACGGTGGAGAGGGGAAGGGGGAGGAGCCAGGGAAAGAAAAGAGAAATAGCTTGTCCAAGGAACTAAGCCTGAAATGAGGATTGGTGGCAGGATGGAAAGGGGAGGGGCCAAGAAATAGAAGGGGATGAAGACAGGGCCAGAACCCTAGAGACTAAGTGGTAGATATTGACCCAGAGTGAGAGGCAAAATTAGAGAGAGGGAGAGATATAGAAACAGGAAGTCAGAGTCAGAGAGGCTCAGAATAAGGAGGGAAGAGCTCAGACATCTGGAGCATCTGGATTCCAACCTTCCTGACAGCCTGTCTCATCAGATCCAGGCGTATCCTCAACTCCCCACATAGCCCTCATTCTCCTCTCTTCAACCAAGTCCTGTCCCCCTTTCCCTACAGCCTTCTCATTCTGGATGGATGAGAGAGTGGGAGCTTGGATCTTGGAGCAGAGATGTGTTTGGGGAATACTGTAGGTCATGTGTTTGGATACTCAAGGATGCTCTGCACCCCTCCATACAGCTTACTCCCCAAACAAGTACAGCTCATCTCTGGATAGGAAACGATGAGAGCTCAGATAGGTCAAGCAAATTTAGATTCACATAATACACATGGTAGAAACTGTAGTGGTTGTGTCTGTCTACCTGCTCCTATCCAACCTCATCTTCTCCTGGCTTTTTTCCTCCACCTAGATCAAAAGTCCAGATGAGGCCTTGCTGTCAGTGAGGGCTGAAGGCAAGGAACTTCTCCTTTCCCTGCAGAAAAACCGGTGAGTCTAAGATACTGGGAAGCCTGGGAGTTGTGCTAGTGGCCCATTGGATACTGATAGGACTTAGAAGGGGTACTAAAACTAGATAAGGAAGAAGGAGGGAAAAAAGAGAGATTGGAGAAAGACAGAGAGAGTCTGAGACACATGCGCATACACACACACACACCCAGACACACACACACACACACACACACACACACACACACACACACACACACAAAGAGAAAGAGATGGTTTTTAGGGCTTCCAAAGAGCTTCATAAACATTCTCTTAATGAGATTCTTGCATCTAAGCTAGGAGGGAGCCTGGGCAGAAGCTGTTACTATTAGAAGCTATCCAGTGAAGTAAATTTCTGTTCTAGAATAAAAAAGTTGAGAGTTCAAGTTTTGCCTCAGACACTAGTAACTAAGTGACTGGGAGCAGCTCACTTAAATATGCTCATTCAGGTTCCTCATCTGCAAAATGGGGATAATCACAGCACCTACTTCACAGGATTTTTGCTAGGATCAAATGATAATATAAGAGAAGTGCTTTGCAAACTTTAAAGCACCATATAAATGTTAACTATTATTATTTTTCTCTCCATCTTACAGAGGAGGAAACCAAGACCCAGAGAGGGGAAGAAATGTGTCCAAGTCCATGTAGTCATTAAATGGTAGTGTCAGGGCTTCTTGACTCTCAAGTCTTGTGTAGATGAGGGAACCAGAGAGAGAAGGAGAACAGGGAAAGAACAGTGTCAGAAAGCACGAAGAAGGGCTTTTCAGGAGGAGAAAATTGAAATATTGCTTCAGAGACTGCAAGAAGGCTTGGGAAAATTCCCTTGAATTTGGTGAATAGGGGCTATTAGTAACCTAGGAAGAGAAGTTTCAGTAATATAGCAGGAGCCAGATTTCAAGGGGTGAGAAATCTGTGGTTGGAAAGGCTGCGCTATCTTTGTCAAAGTGTTCAGGTTCAGATTGCAAGGCAGAGAGCCACCTAATTACAAACTGACAAAGGTACAAGAGAGAAGCAAGATTAGGTGCCCATCAGCGTGGCCCCATCAATAGAGTGGTCCCTGCTGACCCTGACCCAAAGCCAGAAGACTTATGCTTTAACTTCTATAAGCTATCATGTTAAGGTGGTGTTTCTCAATTCTGCAATTCTCATAAATTGGAGAAGTGGTTTAGACGGGGTTCCACAGGACTCTGGAGGTAAATATATATATATAGAATGTGCAGGATGTAACTATCATACAAGTAGCTTTGGGTTCAGTTCAGGATGGAAGCATTTAAGGCAGATTCAAGATCTGAGACCTCAGCAGGCTCTTATTCTGCTGCCTTCAGGGAGCCTGCAGTCTGAGAGAAAGCCCTAGCCCTCAGGGATCTTCCATTCAGAGTGGGGAGACTTAGTCTTATCTTCAGGGTGGGGAGAGGGGGAACCTGGTCCCTCTTCAATAAAAATAAACTATCAAAAGCATATACTAGGAAATGTGAGCATATACATGTTTGCAAACAGAGAAAAGAAATAGGGGAGTCAATCAAAGAAGGCTCCCTGGTAAAGGTGGCAATAAAGGAGTTATCTCTTTTCTCCCTACTCTAAATTCCTTAGTTGGCTGCTGGCTGAGGGTTACACGGAAACCCACTATGATCCAGATGGGAAGGCGGTGACTTCGGCCCCCAACCATACGGTAAAATCAGCTCCCTGGTAGAGGAGGGAAGAGAGCTAGCTGGAGTTATAGGATCTTGGGGCTGGGGTGTAGTTGTGGGAGCTCTCTGGAGGTCCTCTAAGAATAGCAGAGACCCTTAATCCTTCCTGTGGGAGAGGCCTCCCCCCTCACTGAGCTAGGTGAGGAGCATTCCCCTCCCCGCCCTAGAGGCCCCAATGAAGAAGATTAAAATGGAGGGGCAGAGGCTGAGGCTGAATATTCGCCCACTCCTTCCCCCAGGACCACTGCTACTACCATGGCCATGTGCGGGGATTCCCGGACTCCTGGGTTGCCCTCAGCTCCTGCTCCGGGATCAGGTAAAGGGGAGCGCCTGGGCTTGGAGGTGGTCCTGGGAGAGGAGGCAGTGTGGAAGGAAGGACTTCTGTGGGGTCCGAGAAGGGATCCGAGCTGGGCGATGCCCCATCTCACTGCCTCGCCAACCCCGCCCCTCCTCCAGCGGGCTGATAGTACTCAGCGCCAACCGCAGCTACTACGTGCAGCCTCCTCGGACTTCTGCGTTCGGACCGCCCGGCCCCCACCGCCTCTTCCGGACCGAGCAGCTGCCCAGAAAGGATGGGACCTGTAGCCACGGGCTCCCTGGGGCCTTAAACCTGGCCAGCCTTCTCCACCGACGTGGACGTCGGGGACCCAGGGTGAGCGCTTTTTGTCAAGTTTCCATCCCCTCTATCCCCAAGGCTCCGCCCCCAATCAGGCCCCGCCCACCCACGGTCGACCTCGGACCCGGATTGGCCCACCCGCTGTCTCCCAGGGCCTCTTTTCTAGGGTTGCACCCCACCCTCGAACCCCCTTTTTAGGTCTCTCAAATGTCTCCGGCCCCTTTCCCTTCCCTCAGGTGAGACGCGACTCGAGGCGGGCCCTGAAGTACCTGGAGCTCTTCATTGTGGCAGACCATGCTTTGGTGAGGTGGGGCGGGCGGGGATGGGCGGAGGCAGGGCCAATCTTGGGGAGAGCCTCGACAAGGCTAGGCAGTGTTCTGGGGCCTCACCGCCTCTGATGGCCCCGCTCCTTGCACCCTAGTACCTGAGGCAGGAGAGGGATCTGGGTCGCACCAAGCAGCGACTGCTCGAGATAGCCAACTATGTGGACAAGGTAAAGGGGAGAAGAGGAGGGTGGCCGGATGGTGGCTGGGCTGGGCAGAGAGGGGGAGGGAGGAGGGAGAGTCTGAATCTCTGAGAAGGATTGGAGGTCCCCGACTGCATTGGGACGGGGAGGGGGCCGGGGTGGGCTCCTAGCGGATCCGTGGCGGATAGTGCTGGGCCATGGAATGGAGCTAATCCAAGTGGGGGGGGGGAGGGGCCTCGAGTGTGGAGAACTGAACTTCTCTCCAGGGATTCACCCAGTTGGTTTACACCGCATCCGAGGCTCTCTTTTCCTTTGCCCCACCCCACCCAGTTTTACAGGTCCCTCAACATCAAGGTAGCGCTGACCGGCCTAGAGGTGTGGACCGAGCGAGACCAGAGCCGCGTCACAGGAGATGCCAACGCCACGCTTTGGGCTTTCCTGCAGTGGCGTCGAGGGCTGCGGTCCAGGCGGCCCCACGACACCGCCCAGCTTCTCACGTAGGTTTCTCGTGGCCTAGGATTATGGGGGCTTGGGAGAAGTGGACTGGGGAGAGGGACTCCCATAAGCGCTCTCTCTCTCTCTTCCCCCCCCCCCCTCTCTTCCCGTCTGCTATGAGCAGGGGTCGCACCTTTCACGGTACCACCATTGGCATGGCGCCCCTGGAGGGCATGTGCAGCGCTGATAACTCTGGAGGAGTGAGCGCGGTGAGGATACCCTTTTTAGGGCTCAGATTCTGCCTGGCTTTTCTGTCACCTCGAGGACCTCTGACCCTAACCCTCAAGCCCGATACCCTCCCTCCCCCACCTCTTCACTGACCCAGCCTTAGAACTCTGCCTGGGACCAACAGGCCCCCTTTCCCTGGGTGGCTCCACAACCTTGTGCCAGGATCCTTTATTTCCTGGAGTTAAGCAACCCCTTACAGGATAAGTTTGCTGCTTGTTACAGAAGAGTTTTTACCCTCTCAATTCTTTCCTTCAGCTGTAGGTCTTTGGTGGGTCTCCCTTAGGGAGAGGAAGAGGACTAAGGGTGAAGAAGGGGAGGGATCTGGGCTGATTCTCTGTCTCACTCAGGACCACTCAGATTTGCCCATTGGTGCAGCCGCTACCATGGCTCATGAGATCGGCCACAGTTTTGGGATGAGCCACGATGCTGATGGTTGCTGTGAAGAGGCCTTGCCTGAGGAGGGGGGCTGTGTGATGGCAGCAGCCACTGGGTAAGTGAGGCCAGAGCCAGAGCAGGGCAGGATTCAATTCTGAGGAAAATATCTGTGAAGTAAAAATAAAATAGCTCTGGACAGGGTTTGGTGGGGAGGGAAGTCAAGGGATCTGAGTTCTAGATTCTGGATTCTGGTTCTGGATTATATTGCTAATAAGGGATGAGCAAATCATCTCCCCTCATTGATCCTGTTTCCTTATCTATATATAAATGGAGAGGGTTGGGTTAGATCTGGGGTTCCTGACTTTTTGGCAGTATGGTGAAGCCTAGGGTCCCTTCTGAGAATCATGTTTTTAAATGCATTGAATAATTGGCATAGGGTTACAAAGGAAACTGATTATGTCAAAATAAAGTTATGTAATTCAAAACCAACCAACCAACCAAATTCACAAATTCCTTGAAGGATCCAAGTTAAGAACCCCTGGACTGCAAAGTCTCAAGAATCCCTTTCTGCTTTGACATTCTATGTTCTAAGACCCTTCCCAGCTCTGCCATCCTGTGTGTCTCTGCCTGTGCCCCTGACTAATGCTGATGGCTCTGGATATATGCTCATTTCAGTGAATCTGTGCTCATGTCTATAGCACATGCAACATCTACCTCACTGGGGTATTGAAAGGTCCAATCAGTTGTTAATAAACACCTACTATGTGCCAGGCACTTCAATAAGAGCTGGGGATACACAGAAAGGCAAAAAAAACATTCTCTGTTCCCAAGGAGCTCACAGTGACAACATGGAAATAACTAGAAAAAAGCTTCTTACAGAAAGAGGCATTGGAAGGAATCCAGGATTGGAAATGAAGAGGGAGAGAGTTCTAACTAATGGGGCGGAAGGACCAGTAAGAATGCTTAGAGTTGGGAGATATAGAGCAATGCTTAGGAGAGACATCAGGAAGGCCAGTGTCCCTGGATCATCAGGCAAGGGGAGAAGAGTTATATGTAAGAAAGCTGCAGTTTCTGAAATAGCCGAGAGTCTATCTGTACTCCATCCTAGTGGTGAGAGGGAGGCACTGGAGTTTGCTGAGTAAGAGTAGCATGAGACCAGTGCTTTAGAGCTAGGCTGGAGAACCTATGGAATGTGTGCTGGAGGGGGCTGCTCCTTTCCATCTCTCCACTGCTCCTCTGCCCAGCAGCCCAATGGGAGCACTTCCTGGGGTAAGGGGATGACTCACGTGTGGCCTGAGGGTGCACTTTGGACACTCAGTCTCTAAAAGTTTCACCATCGCTGCTTAGGGAGATCACTTTGGCCACTGGGCAGAGGAAGGACTAGAATGGGGAGAGAGGAAGCTCTTGCAGGCATGAAGTGATGAGCATCTGAGCCACAGTGCAGATGTGCCCAGCTGGGTCCGTTTCCTCCTGTCCAGGCTCAGACTGTGAGTTGATCTGTGGGACCACAGTGCCCCCTGCTGATCAGACCTCAGCCTTTGCTAAGACAGTGATTGTGGGTGGAGCAGACTGTGTGCCCATCTGTCTCCCCTTGTCTTTCTCCCACCCTCTGCAGACACCCGTTTCCACAAGTGTTCAGTTCCTGTAGCCGACAGCAGCTGCTCAACTTCTTCCAAAAGGGAGGGGGAATGTGCCTCTTCAACCCTCCTGACCCTCGGTTGCTGGTCTTGGGAGGCCGCTGTGGGAACGGCTTCTTGGAAGATGGCGAGGAGTGTGATTGTGGGGACGTTGAGGTTAGGCTCTGATATCCCTCATGCCAGCCCTGACCCCAGTGGACCAGCCAGACTTGGATATCTCCCTGATTTGCTCATTTGGCTCCTGGTTTCTGGGCCCCCCTCTGTTCAGTCAGGACTCCCCGTGATTTCTCTCATACCCAACCTGTGATTCTCAGTGTTCCACAGACCACTCAGGCCCCCAGTGACTCTCAGACTAAGGCCCTCATTCTCTAGAACCCAGCAAGTCTCCAGTGCTCTATGACCACCAGTGCAGGATCCCTAGCTTCTCACTAGAGATCTCAAGTGTCCTGTGGATCTTTCAGTATCCCTTGAAGCTGCTCCTCACCCCCAAATCTTGAGACCCACAGGTTTACCAGGATCCTTTGTCCTTTCTAGTCTCCCTTCCCCTCCCTGGGAACCCCTATCTTTCCACAGAGACCTCTCAGTGCTCCTGGGGACCTCCCCCAACTTCTCTCCCAATTGAGAGATTCCTGACTGAGGAAGGCCCTCATCTATTGATTTCCCAGAGTTAGGCCAGAACCTTGGTCTTGGCTTTGCATTTCTTCATCTC
Organism: Gracilinanus agilis; assembly: GCF_016433145.1. Classification (NCBI taxonomy): domain Eukaryota; kingdom Metazoa; phylum Chordata; class Mammalia; order Didelphimorphia; family Didelphidae; genus Gracilinanus; species Gracilinanus agilis. The sequence continues at coordinate 226,631,918 of NC_058135.1, read as the reverse complement.
TCTTTCTCTCTGTTTTTGGGATCCAGGAGTGCACTGATCCCTGCTGCCATGCTCATAACTGCACCCTTCGGGAGGGAGCCCAGTGTGCTCAGGGGGACTGCTGTGCCCATTGCTCGGTGAGGAGGTGGGATGGGGGAAGGGAGGAGATGGGGAGGAGCAGTGAGGTGACTGAGCCTCAGTTTTCCCAGAGGGCTAGGACTAAACTGGGTTCTAACCTGGTGAGAGAAGGCATAGATAGAGTGGAGGGGCAGGCAAAGGTCAGACATTCTGTGGTTGACCTGACTTGCTTCTGCTTTCCTCCTCTGGTTTTGTACTCGGCTTTCCTCTGTCTCTGTTCATCTCTATTCTTTTGTACCTGTCTTTTGTCTCTCTGCCTACCCTACTACAGCTGAAGCCTGCTGGGACATTGTGCCGAGAAGGAGCTGGGGACTGTGACCTGCCTGAATTCTGCACTGGAGCCTCTCCCCACTGTCCAGCCAATGTCTACCTCCTTGATGGCTCCCCGTGTGCTGGGGGCACTGCTTACTGCCGAGATGGCATGTGTCCCACCCATGAGGGGCAGTGCCAACAACTCTGGGGGCCTGGTGAGAGCCTTGCCCAATTCTTCCCTGTATGAGGCAGGGGCAATAGCGCTTTCTCTTCAGGCTCTTCCCTTCCTCAAAGCTGAGGTGCTTATCCCAATTCCTCCTTGGGCACACCCCTCTCCCCCCAAGTCAGGTAACCCCCTCATGTAGACAGCCTTTGGGAAGGATGGGGAAAGGACATCCAAGGACACCTGGTGGAGAGGACTCCATTTTTCTTGCCCTAGAGGACATATTCTCTTTCCTAAATCCTGATCCCTTTCTCACTACTTCCAACTCCCAGGTGCCCACCCAGCCCCTGATGCCTGCTTCCAAGATGTGAACTCAGCTGGGGATCGATATGGGAACTGTGGCCAGGACAGTGAAGGCCACTATGTCCCGTGTGATCGGAGGTGAGAGTAGGGACAGAGGGAGGCGAAGAAAGGACAGGCCAGGATCTTCAAGACAAGGTGTGGGGGGAGTGAGGGGTCAGGGGAACAAGATGTCAGGGAGACATGAGGGAGAATGAGAGAATGAGTGGGATGAGCAGTTTGAGGGAGGAATAGAACTAGGGGCAGGCACATGAAGGGATTAGAGGTCAGAAACTACTGGGTGGGTAGGAGTACTAACTAGGATGATGGGAAAGATGGGATTAGGAATCAAATGGTACAAAGAATAACTTGGACCAGGAATTAGTGGTGACAAGGGTCAAGGGCCAGAAATGTGGGTAAAGATTTCAGATGGGGGTTGGATTTGGGCTCAGGAGGTTCTGAGTTGGACTCCTGTCTCTGACACTTCCTGGTTGAATGCCCATGGCCAAATCACTTAACCCAGATGAGTCCTGAGTCCCAGTTTCCTCACCTGTAAAATGGGGTTGATAACATTTGTTGAATCTAACCCTCAGAGTGTAGTAAGGATCTAATGAAATGATATATGTGAAAAAACACATTATAAACTTGAAACTGCTAAAGAGGCACCAGCAGTTATTAAATTTGTGTCAGCTCTTGGAGAGGCTTCTAGGCTGGCTGCCCTCTTGACACTCTCCTCCCCTGCCCCTGCAGAGATGCCAAGTGTGGAAAGCTCCAGTGCCAGAGTGGGGCAGACAAGCCCAGAGGACCACACACTGTTTCCATGGAGACCACCATCCGTCTGGGTGGCAGGGAGGTGACATGCAGAGGAGCTTTCATGTACCGTGTACCCCGACCTGATTCCTCAGCTGACTTGCCAGACCCTGGTCTTGTGCTGCCTGGTACTAAGTGTGGAGATGGCATGGTGAGCCAGCTTCACCAGCCCCAGGGCCAATGAAAGGGGGGGCTCCCTAGGCATATGGGATCTTTGGTGGGGGGATTTCTGTGAGTTTTTAGGACTCCTAAGATGATCAACCTCCTCCCTAGCAGATGCCCTGGGACTCCTTTCCCCTTAGCCTGTCCTGCCTAGCCCAGGGTGCCCTGGGCCCAACAACACCATCTGCTTCCATCATTCCCATCCACCATCACTAGGTGTGTCATGATCGGAGATGCCAGAATGCCTCTTTCCCTGACCTTCAGAGGTGCCTAGACACATGCCATGGCCATGGGGTGAGTGATCCCTGGGGGTGAGTCCTGGGAACTCAGATTCTGAGTGGATGATGTCCTTTTATTTCCAGCCTTGTCCTTTCTCTTTTCTCCTCCCCCAAGGTTTGTAACAGCAATAAGAACTGCCACTGTGATGCAGGCTGGGCCCCCCCAACCTGTGAGAAACCAGGGCTGGGGGGCAGCGTGGATAGTGGTCCTGTGCAGTATGACAGTGAGTGTCAAACAGGCTGGTGATGAGGCAGGAGGAGAGAGGGAAATCCTCATCCCTGAATTGACCACCTGTCTCCATGCCCTCCCCTAGACCACGATGCCACTCTATTGGCCCTGCTTCTCGTCTTCATCCTATTACTGCTTCCCAGTGCTGGGCTGGCTCTATACTACTACCGTTCCCCAAACTCTCTGCTGTACCAGAGCCTTCGAGGGCTGAGAAAAGGACAAGAGAGCTGCCGGTAAGTGGGTGTGGGAGCATGCCTTCTCTTCCTGTCCCCACACTCCTCATGTCCTCCCATCACATGAACTGGAAAGTCCCTCTGAGACCATCATGTTTCTTCCCCTCATTTAACAGAGGGAGAAACTGAGGTCCAACCCTTTGAAAAAGGGAAGAGCTATGCCCAGAGCGAGGGACAAAATCGAGGATCTAATCCTCCTGGGTCTAAATCCAAGACTTCCTCTTCTTTACCACAATGTCAGGTCATAGGATTATGAAATTTAGAACTTGAAGAAACCTTACTATCATCTAGTTTAATCCTTTCATTACCCAGAGGTCAAATGACTTGTCCAAAGTCATGCAGCAGATAAGAGACAGAATAGTTCCTGTGTTTAATGAGAGTCCTCTGTTAGGCCTTATAATTCCAAATTGAGCCATCCTTTCACTAAATTGTATTGTCTCTCTCTTCAGGTATATTTCACAAATATTTTTTAAGCAGAATCATAGAGTTTCAGAATTAGAAAAGAACTTAGTAGCCATCTGACCTAGTCTATATCCAGAAAATCATTTACTCCACAACATACTCTAGATCAGTGATGGCGAACCTTTTAGAGATGGAGTACTGCCCCCCCAAGTACTGAGACACCCCCCTCACATACCTGCTCCCCATCCCTCCTTTACCCCAGATAGGGGAGGAAGGAAATTCTCCCATTGGGCTTCTGAAATGAGGAATGTCCTCAAGGAATGTAGAGAGGGGGAAGGAGAGTGGTCCCAGTGCTCCACTCTCCTCCTCTCTAGCTCTGCTACCTGTGAGCCACCCACCTTGCCCCCTGTGCGATCCCAGTGGGCTGCTCGGCAGAGGGGTGGGGGATGTGAAAAAATGTCATCCGGTATGGTGGAGAGGGGGAGGGGAGCAGCTCCACCCAAGTCCCTCTGCCTTCCTAGTAATGAAGGGGGTGGGGGGAAGGTGGCCAAGTACTCTTTGCATGCCATCTTTGGCATCTGTGCTATAGGTTTGCCATCAGTGCTCTAGATGGTTTGCTGGCCTCTGCTTGAACCCTTCCAAAGAGAGGGAACCAACTCCCAAGTTGGCCCATCAGCCAAGCTGGGACAGCTCTCATGACTGGGCAGTTTTTCTTTATGTTAAACCTATTTTGACTTCTCTACAATGTCTATCCATGGCTCTTCCTCCTCCTAATAATAACAATAATAGACAAAACATATAAAAATAATAAAATAGATATATACATAGCAATGAAGTAGATAAATCAACTAGAACTTTAAGGTTTGCCCTTCCTATCTGTGATCTCATTTGCTCTTACTTCTGCCCTCTAGGGCCAAGCAGAACAAACTCTCTCCCAGGTGACAGTTAATGAACCATTTGCAGACAGCTGTCCTGTTCAGTTAAATTTTCTTCTCCTTACTAAGCACCTACTATGTGCTCCTTCTCTAGTTTCTCATGACAGAAAAGAGTAGGAAACAGGGATGTAAGGAGATGATGTGATTCTATAACTGGCCTCAGTAGCCTCCCACACACTTACTTGCCCCAGGGCTCTTCTGCTTCTCTTCCTGAGCCCCCTTCCCCAGTTCTATCAATTCTAAGGATGAACACCACTGCCCCAGGGCACTAGGGTTACTCCAACTCTCTTCCTCTGTGCCCATGTCTGGAAGGGTCTTTCCCTTCCTCCCATCTAAGCCCTCAAAGTTTGGGCATTGATGATACCCACATACACAAATACATGCACATTTACTAAGAAACTTTGCTAAAAGCAAACCCAAGAAGTCCCTCCATGCTAAGATGCCAGCACATAGATGTCAACTCCTTTATTTTACAGATGAACAAAAGGCAGCCTAGACTGGGGAAGTTGACTTGTCCAAGGTTGTCCCATGAGCCAGGTGCAGAGCCAGGAAGTCCCAGTAAGAGGATTTTCCAGAGTATGCCCATTGAGCTCAGAAACTGGAGTTACAGTTGCTCCAGGCTGGCAGATTTTCTGTCTAACCCAGTGTTCTGGTCTTTCCTAAATCTATCTAGCAGCTTGCCTGTGTTGATACAATTAGCAACCAGCTGAGGCAAGACTGAAGCCCTTTTGAGGGAGCCTCAAGGCTTTTTGCCCCACATTACAGTGCTTCTCATCAGACTGTGCAAAGGAAGACATCATGAAGTAGTGGAAAGAGCCCAGGTTCAGGTTCCAAACTCAGTCACTAATGAACCTCATGAAAGCTTGGAATTGCAAGGGGCCTGAGTTGCCATCTAAGTCTCACCCCTACGGGATGGGAATACCACAAGTAGAAGCAATTTTATCACATTCTTGCTGTGTCAGGAAATGTTTTAGGTACCAAGAAACAGACACAACATTTAGCATCTGCCAGCAGGGAGCTTACATTTGAATGGAGAGAAACTTGTAGGGTATACATAAGACTAAATCTAAAACATTCCAAATAGATAGGAAGCAATTTCTTTGGAGGAAGAGTTCGTGAATCTAGACTGCCTTCCTGTAGGAGGTGACAGGAGTTGTTTCTGGAAAGAATTCTTGTACTCTGAGGCAGAGAAGTTTTGTGGAGGGCATTCAAGGCATGCAAAGCCTCTGCAAAGGCTGGAGATGGGAAGTGGTCTCAAATCCCCATATCCACGTGTGGTGTGGCTCACCTGGGTCCTTTCCTTTTTCCAGCCACCGCTCAAAGGTCACCAAAAGTTCCAGGAGTGGGGCCCAATCGGGCTTAACTTTGCAGAACCTACCCCTTCGCCAGCCTCTTCGCCCTGCCCCGGGGGTGAGTAAGGGGAGGAGGATGAAGGAAAAGTCCACTATGGGCACAGGAGGTTGTATGGGGCAGGGTTTGGGGGTCAGTAGGGAGTTCAAGAGAGGTTGAGCCCTCAGAGGTTCCTGGTAGGCAAGAGAGGCCGTTGGGATTTTCTCTCCCTCTCCTCCCACCCTAGGTGTCTCCCCAAGGAGTTCGGGGGCCTCTTTCCCCGAAATCCGGACTCTCCCAGCCTGGCTCCCAGCCAGTCAACGTGGTACGGCCCCTGCGCCCCGGTCCTTCGAAACCCCGAGACTCCAGACCTGCACGGCCACCACCACCTCTGAGCCACTCTCCCCGGCCTGGCTTGCCCCGAAAGGACCCAGGAGACCGAGGAGATGGAACCGGCCGCCTGTTGCCTCCCAAGAGACCCCTGCCGGTCAACCCGGCCCGCAGCCCTAAGGTGAGAGGGCTGTGATGAGCACCGGAGGGGAGAGAGGGATGATGCCAGGGCGTCACTTCTAACCTCTTGCCCCTAGGATCCCTTGAAAAAGGACCCTCCGAGCCGGCCCCTGCCCGGGGACCCAGTGCTGGTCAAACAGCCCCTGCGAGGTCCCCGCCTCCTGGTCATGGTGCCACCCAGTCCTGCTCGCTCCCCGCGGTGAGTGTGCGGCTCGCCCTCTTCTACCCCAGCGTGGGGCCTGCCTCTAGCTCCCCCCGAAGGACCGGTTTGCCACGTCCCCTCCCCACAGAGACCAGGGAGCTGCGGACGCGCCTTAGACAGCTGGGAGAGTGACCTCGGTTGTTCCCGAGCTTCTAGTACCGCCGGGGGCGGGGTATTCGGAGGAAATAAGGCGGAGAAGCTGGGTGGTGAGGTGGGCGGCGGAGGTTAGGAGATGGAAGTTTAGTGGAAGAATCCAGGGTGAAGCGGTCCTACGGTGAGAGGGCAGAGGAATTGGGGTGCCGACATTCACGTCGTATTCCTCCAGGCCCAGCCCGGGGAGAGGCCCCCTACCGTTGAAGAAATGACCAGATCGGGTCCGCCCGGGAGCTGCTGCCCTGAGGGCAAGGGCGGAAGACCTGCCGCCTCCAGGTGTGCCGGACCGTTGGGGACGAGCAATCTACGCCTCTCTTCGTGCCTCAACTACGCACCGGCGCCTGGACTTGGGCGAAGATGCTTTTATTAGCTGCCCGGGGGCGGGAAGGGCGGGGGAGGGGAATGGGCTCCGAACACTCGGACGCCTGCCACCCTTCTCCCGGTGTGACCCCAGGTGGGTCGCCATCTCTTGGACCTGGGTTTGAGGGACAAAACCATACTTGTTACCAACCTACCTCAGAAACGGTCAGAGTCAGCCCAGTGGCCAGCCAGGTGGACAGGACTGGGACTAAGGAGCTTGGGGGAGGGGTGGGGGGCGGGATTTAAAGGAGACACTGATGTGTATTAACACAAGACGTTTACATGGATCTGCCTCTGTTTCCCCTTCTTACCATCGGCCATAGTTGTGGGAGGAGGAGCGAGGCCTCGAGTTTTCCTTCCGCCGTAATCCCAGTCTGGGCCCCACCTATCTCCTTAGAAAAAAAACTCGTACTTTCTTCTATCTGGATGGAAATCAGAAAGAGGGGGAAATGAGAGGGGCGCCTACACCAAGTCAGACCACCAGGGGGCGGCGTGGACCCATTGTGTGTACCGGTATTGAATTATTATATAGGCAGCTCTATCATAGGATTTAGAGTTGGGACGTTCATTTTGAACTATTACAGAAATGGGAACTGAAAAGAAGCAAGCGGAGGGACTTATGCAAGGTCACCCAGTTAATAAACAGCAGAACTGGAATTCAAAAGAAGGTCCTCTGACTTTAAAAGCAGGTCTCTTGCCACACCATACTTCCTCTGTTAGGACATTTTTCTCAGCAACCAATTTCTCCCCAGGGATTCAGACCATGGATGGAAGAAGGGTCATTCAGAGTAGAGACACCAGAGGACCTGGAGAATGGGATATAGGGCCTGCCATACCTGAAAGGAATCTTTGCTGAGGGAGAGAGCTACCCTCAGTTTGAGATGCATGACATGTGGAGGGTTCTGTTCCAGATCCAGGAGCCACTGGACTATCATAGAACCCCAGAATTAGGAGGAGCGCCAGAAGGTGCCCAGCCATGGGACTTCTGCTGCTCTAGCAGAATCCCCTCCACAATATCCGAGAGGCATAGATCAGCCTCCATTTGAACACTTTCCATGGTGGAGTACTCACTATTTTCACTGGTGTCACATTCCACTAATCTGGTTCCACCGTCGATTTCCTTTTAAGTTCACAGCCTGTTTTCTTTTCAAGCCTGGGATATGTTATATGGAACTGTGATGTAGCCTGGGAACAACTGTGTGGCAGGGTCCCCATGACTCAGTTTAGGGTAACTTCCTCCCTTCCCAGATCTGTGTGAGATTCAGGCAGTGACAAACTATCAGAGAATTTCTCTGGAATCGGGGCAGGGGGGCAGGTTCTTTTCATCAGGGATCCTGAGACCCTGATATAACTCTTCAGCATTTCCTTGTCTGGCACAGAACAATGGACTTATTTCACTTGCCCTTTGGGAACTGGCAAGCTCTTCTGACACTCCTCGGTCCACTAAGCTCCTAGCCCTCAAAGTGAGGGAGCCCTTCAGGGTGAGATTAGAAGTTCTGAGGAGATACACTTTAGGATTCCTTCACTTGGAACACTGCCATTGCATATCTCCTTATAAATGGCCCCTTTGGAGAGCAGTGTGGAGAGAGCCGTGGGCCTGGGGGTCAGGAGAGCTCTGTTCTAGCCCTAGCTCTGTATTTTACTGGTTGTATGAGAATGGGGGAACTCTTCCTTTGTCATGATTCAAGACAAATATTTATTAAGTACACCTACTATATGCTCTATTCTAGGTGCTAAGAGAATCCAAAGATTTTTAAAAGGGGTGGGGCAGGTCCTGCTTTCAAGGAGTTAACAAATAATTCTGCCTCAGTTTCCTCATTTACAAAATAAAGCTTTTAATCCCTGTGTGATTTAGTTGATGTAGGGAACAAATAAAATAATGAATGGGAAAGCAAATGGCAAGGATCTTTTGTTTCTTGCTAATATTAAATAGCAAGTTATAGCATCTTTCAGTTTACAAATCACCATCCCATCCATGATCTCATTTTGTCCTTTCAGAATCCTAGAGAAGGAGGCATGGCAGGGGCTATTATCTCTATTTTGCAGAACAGGAAGCTGAGGCACAGAGACAGAAAGTGACTTGCCCAGAATTCCATACGATGGCATGTTTGCAACTCTCCTGCAGAGACACCTAGCTAGGGGCAGAGAGGTGTGGTTAGATTTGTCTACATCCACCAAAATCTATGTATATGGGTTCTCTATCAACTCCTAAAACAATGAATCCTCTCCCTTTACTCCCAAAGGATAAGGAAGAAAAAGAGGAATCCATTTATGGAATTCAATTACAAGAAGACTCATGGTCTATTCCTGGACTTTTTTATTTGCAGACATTCCATTCATAGTCTATTCACAGACATTGTGTTCTATTTATGGAAGATCTCAAAAACTGTAATCTCAGAATAGGCTCAGAGGGTTTCCAGTATCTGAGCAGGGATACCCTTTACAGACTTCAACAAGCATTCATTAGTTGCTTATGACATGCAAGGACTGTGCTAGGCACTGGGGATAGATACAAAGGGGGGATACAAGCAAGTAGAAATATGAGGTAAGACTGTGCAAAAGCATGGAGGTGGGAGATGGAATGTGGAAGTTAGAGAACAGCAAATAGAACATTTTTGATGGGACACAGTATGTGAAAGGAAGTCATGGGAAAGGTAGTCTGGAGCTAGAGTACAAAGTACCACTCTGGGTTTTTTTCTTTAATTTTATCCTAGAGCCAATGGGGAGCAAATGAAGATTCTTGAGAAGTAACATGGTTAGATCTGCAGTTTAGGAAGATTACTTTGGCACTTATGTGGAGAGGACTTGTAATTTGTAAACTGTAAAGCGGAGAGACTGAAAACAGGGAGCCTATTACAATAGAACTAGGGTAATGGCCATCTGTGTGGAGAGAAGGGGATGGATATGAGAGATGCTATGGAGGAAGGACTGGTAATTTTTTTTAAACCCTTACCTTCTGTCTTAGAATCAATACTATGTATTGGTTCTAAGCCAGAAGAGTAGTAAGGGTAGGCAATGGGAACTAAGTGATCTGTTCAGGGTCACACAGCTAGGAAGCGTCTGAGGCTAGATTTGAACCCAGGACCTTCTATCTCTTGACCTAGCTTTCAATCCGATGAGCTACCCAACTCCTCCCAGTAAATCTTCTGATTGGATATGAGGGGTAAGGGAGAAGAGCTGAAAGTGACTCCAAGGTTGTAAATGGATGCTGGTGCCCTCAACAAAAATAGGGAAGTCTGGAGGAAGGCTGATTTGGTTTGGTTTGGTTCGGTTTTGTGGGGAGTCCCATGGTCATGTTAAATTTAAGATGCTGATAGTATTTTGTTGTGTAGTTGTTTCAGTCATGTACAACTCTTAGTGACCCCTTTTGGGGTTTTCTTGGTAAAAGACACTGGAGTGGTTTGCCATTTCCTTCTCCATCTCATTTTACAGATAAGGAACTGAGGCAGCAGAGTTAAGTGACTGGCCATAGGGTCACACAGCTAGAAAGTGAGGCTAGATTTGAACTCAAGGAGATGAGTCTTCCTGATTCTAGGCCAGGCACTCTATCCCCTGTGCCATCTAGATGTCCAAAGCTACTTGAAGTGGTTATACAGGCTTGCTGATGGTATACTCAGGTGAGAATGTCCAGAAGGTAGGTGGTGATGAGGGACAGTTGCAGAGAGAGAGAGAGAGAGAGAGAGAGAGAGAGAGAGAGAGAGAGAGAGAGAGAGAGAGAGAGAGAGAGAGAGAGA
>NC_058135.1:226591294-226617092 GCF_016433145.1 Gracilinanus agilis | reverse complement strand
ATCTTTATTAGGCAAGCTAGAGTATATAAAGGCAAAAACCACAAGCTGAGATATGCGGGATAGCTCAGTGAAAAATAATTCCCAGAAACTGGTTTCTAGCAAAACTTCAAAGTTCACACAAAGTTCACCTCCTGGAGCATGTTTATCTCGTACTTGTTGCTTTGTTCCTTACCGAGGGAAGGAGTGCTCTGCCAGCAGATAAGGACCTTGCCTGTAGGGAGGGGGAAGAGGAGGCAGAGCCATCACTGCAGATGAGGACTGAGAACATCTCATCAGAATTAGCAATTATAAGTTCATCAATAGCTTCAGAGAGAGAGCAGTTTCAATTAAGTGGTTGGACTGAAAGCCAGATTGCAAAGAATTGGGAAGTAAGTGGGAGGTAAGAAAGTAAATGTCTTTTTCAAGAAGTTTGATTGTGAAAAGTAAGAGAGATATTGGAATGAATGAGGGAATAATAGGGTTATTTTAAGTGAGCATTATTCTAAGACTGAGGAGCCTGAGTATATGTATTGGCAGCAGGGAAAGAGCCAGTAGGAGAGAAGAAATTGAAATGGTCATTGTTTTTATTTTAGTCATGTCCAACTCTTCAAACCCCATTTTGGGATTTTCTTGCAAAGATACTGGAGTGGTTTGTAATTACCTTCTCTAGCTCATTTCACAGATGAGGAAACTGAGGCAAACAGGGTTAAGTGACTTGCCCAGGGGCACACAGCTAGGAAGTACCTAAGGCCTAATTTGAACTCAGGAAGATAAATCTTCCTGACTCCAGGCTAGGCAATCTGACCACTGTGCCACCTAGATACCCATATGTATTTGAAGTTGTCATCCAGCCTTCAACTGGAGTTGTCTAGTGATAGAAAAATCATTTCTTTCCAAAACAACCTCTTCTACATTGGGATAGTTCTCAGTGTAAGGAAGTTACTACAATGTATATATCTATTCATAGGCATTTCATTGAAACCCTCTTCCAAGAACACATATAATATGTAAAGATGATTTGAAAGTAGGGATTGTTTCATTTTTTGTAGTTGTAGTCCCAGCATCTAGTCTAGTGCCTAGCACGTAACAGGTGTTAATAAATGCTGGTTGATTTGTCAGCTGGCCCACAAATGAAAATGCTTTGTATACTATAAAGGGAGAATGCTCGAGATATTACTATCAAAGTCGATCTTGGGACTTGGGGAGGAGAGGTTACTTCTCTGCCAGGATGCTGTATAAGGTACTCCCCCTTCAGAGATGGTTTGAATTAAATCCAAGATCCCAAGATTCTATCATTCTAGGATCATAGGACACAGACGTGGTAGGATCTTTGGAAATGACTGAGTCACTTCCACATTTTAAAGAAATGGCGACCGAAACCCAGAAAGCAGAAATGACCTGACCAAGGTGATATTCAGTAATAGAGTCAGGATTCAGATCCAGATTCTCTGACTCCATATTGAGGTCTCTGTCCACAAAGCAGAGCCAGGGTCCTCAGCTCTGCCTGGGAATTGGGTTCCAAGTGAGGGATACACACTATCTTCCTGCCATATATCATTCCCCTGGATGAGGAGGAAAAAAACAAGAAGAGGGCCAAGAAGTGAGCCTTTTCTCAGCTGGCATCCAATAAGGTGTTAATCTGGAAAGTTGCCAGGGAACCAAAGAGACAGAGGATGATTCATGCTTATCTATGGATAGACCTCCCAAGGGAGGGGAATCCAATCTGTATTCTATCAGAGGGAAAGGTCTTCTGGAGGAAGGCAAGAAGTCCTTCCTCTCTATGACTGAATGGTTGCAACATCAAACATACTTAATTTTTAGTTCTTTAGTTATTTAACAAGAGCACAAACTCCAAAACTCTTTGGAGGATCCTCTGGACTTCTTTCCTAAGTTCAGATTTTGCCATAAAGAAGAGGTGGCTTGATCTGTCCATTCCCTCTCCCATGGAAGGATCTGCTTACTAAAGTTATGTCGCTCTCTCCTCCTCTCACCAGCAACATCTTGTTCTGGACACAAAATCCCATCAGACTTATTAGTGGGTGAAGCCAGAGTTGCAGGATTGTCTTCCGAAGGCAGTTGGTACAATGCCTTGAGAAATATCTCAGCCTATTCCTATTAGCATGTGCCCATAACAGAATGGAAACAACCTGGTGTAATGGAAGAAGTACTGATGAGGGCAAGGCTTATTGGGTCTTATCCAAAGAAATGATCAATGACTCAGACTGACTCCACTGCAAAGGAACAAGCTTTATTCTAAGAGAATGTGGTCATAGCATGGCTATAGAAGGTATAGTAAGTAAGGTAAGATAGTTAAGTAAAGCAATAGAAGGTGGGAGAGGTTTCCAGGAATGTTTTTTATCTTGATTAGTTACTAAGGAAAGGGTCATTCGTTTCCAAAGAATGGACCTCACTTACCCATGGTCCATTTTGGGCCACATGTTTTACTTTGTTTACCCAGTAGGTGGGTAGATGGGAACAAACTGCAATGTAAATGGGATGCAATGATATTTTAAACACCATGGGCAGCTTTAGGTCAAGTTTTCCTCTTTTCTGTGCAAATTCTAAGAATGGCAGAGATTGTGGAAACTGAACATTGTTTGTACCTAGTCCTATGTGACTGGGAAATTAAATCACATTGTACTTGCTATTCAGAGACCCCAACCAAGAACCTAGGTTATGTCTAAAGATTGATGTGAGGAGTTTTCTCATAATTGTAAGTCTAAACAACTCATATATCTTATCTGAAAGTGGCCTCACTAATCAACTAGTTATTGTTTGTTTGTTTTTTTGATTGTTTACAGCTATTTGGCAGGGTTTGTGGGACATTTCAGCCCACAGCAGTACTAGATTGAGTCAGAAGTCCTAGTTTCCAGTTTTATTTACTCTCTATGTGACTTTGGGCAGCTCTCTTTTACTTCTTTGGGTCTCAATTTGTCTATAAAGCGAGTGGGTTGGATTTGATGATCTCCAAGGCCTCTTCCAGCTCTGACATTTTTGTCCTACCACACATAAATTATTTTGGAGACTAACCCTTGCCCAGGCTGGAAGTGTAGCCACCACTATTGTGCCCAATCCCAGTAGTGACATGGGACCTCTGTCCTGCCCTGTTTCTGAACTGGGCCATTTTACCCCTCCTTAAGCATCTTGGTGTTCCCCTGCTCCTGGAGGGACTTCCTAAATTGGTGCCATGATTGGTACAGACAAACTATTTATTAGTTTAGGCCACTGCAACTCAGAACTCTAAACTCAAGTGATCCCTAGTAGCAGGGATTAACAGGGATTATATACACAAACCCAAGGAGTTTCATGGAGGGGGGGGAGGGGAAAGTGTAAATTTTATAAAAGCCTGAGATTAGGAGGAGGGAGCCAGGGCAATGAAGCTCCTGGAATCACCAGAAAAGGGAAAACACTTCTACAGACACTGTCAGCCTCATCAATTTGTCTGGAGCTGTCCGAGGTTCTGATCAGCCTTATCTAGGTGCAGAGAGCATTGAAGAACCACAAGTCAAGGGGGTAAATATCACCTCCACCCTGGTCTGAAGAGGAGATGAAGCTTCTATCCTCCAATAAGCTCTTGTCCCTAATTATTCCCCCCCCACACACACACTTCTTGTCACTGCCACTAGAACTGGAGGCCTGATGCTGATGCCTATTCTCTCTTCCCCTTCAAAGTTTCACATAGAATCTAAGAGTTGGGGGAAACTATGGCATTTGTTCCATACTTGAACAAGAATAAATCATTTCTACAAGCATCACTGACAATTGATCATATAGCCTTTGTTTGAAGACAGATCCCACTCCCATCCATCAATTCCTATGAGTGGATGGGAACTCACCACATTTCAAGGAGACCTGTTCCACTTTTAGGCATTATTGTTAGGAAGTTTTTCTTTCTTTTTTTTAAACCCTTCCCTTCTATCTCAGAATCAATACTGTGTACTGGTTCCAAGGCAGAAGAGTGGTAAAGGTTAGGCAATGGGGGTTAAGTGACTTGCCCAAGGCCCTACGGCTAGACTATGTCTAAGCCAATTTGAACCCAGGACCTCTTGTCTCAAAGCTTGGTTCTCTATCTACTGAGTCACCTAGCTGTCCCCTAGGAAGTTTTTTTCTTATAGTAAGTAAAACCTGCCTCTCAGTAACTGCTCCCTTACTCTCTGGAACTAATCAGAAAACTCATCCATTTTCCATTTGATAATCTTTCAAATACTTGACAGCTATCTGACAAGCTTTCTTCTCTGGAAAAAACAACACAACATTTCTGGGTTCTTTTGACAATTCCCAGTTCCTTCAACTGATACTCCTATGGGTAACCTACAATCCTCTTACCATAATGATTGCCCTCTCACAGATGCTCTCCAACTTGTCTACATCCTTTCTAAAACGTGTGGTTGCCCTAAACTAAATACTGTCTCATAGATGTCTGACCAGAGCATAGTAGAATAAAGCTAACACTTCTCCCATTTAGGACACCCTAACACTTTTTTTAAAAATACTTACCTTGCATCTTGGAATCAATACTATGTTTTACTTCTAAGGCAGAAGAGTGGTAAGGGCTAGGCAATGGGGGTTAAATGACTTGCCCAGGGTCACACAGGAAGTGTCTGAGACCACATTTGAACCCAGAACCTCCCATCTCTGGGCCTGAATCTTATACCACTGAGCCACCCAGCTGCCCCCTCTAACACTCATAACATAGTTAGAATATCAATGAGTATTTTGGCCTACTATGACACATTCAAAACTCAAATTAAGACTACAGTTTATATAACATTTTCCAGATCCTTTTCTCAGGAACTGTTGTCTCATTACATCTCCCTCATCTTGTAGATGGAAAGTTCATTTCTGAAGCTCATTGTAGAACTTCAAGTTTGGCCCTATTATGTTTCATCTTTACTAGATTTGACCCATTGTTTTAACTTGTCAAGATTTTTTGGACCTTAAATCTCATATAATGGCATAGAATGTCCAAAATCACATAAAAGGTCTTTTAGTTAATTATCTTTCTCAGCTTTGAGTCACCTGCAAGTTTGGCAAGTATAATTTCTCAAGCTTCATGCAGTGGTCTGATAAAAATGATGAGCAGGAATGTGTCAAGGACAAATCCCTAGGACCTTGCATTAGAGAACTCTTTCCAAGTTGCTAAATCAGCCCATTAGAGTTGACTCTTTTGATTAGCCATCGAGTTAAGTGCCATTGTACTTTTACCTAGCTCACATCTTTCTGTCTTGTCCACAAAGAACATGAGAGATTTTGTCAACTCCTTTGCTAAAACTGAAGTATACTGGGTCTGTGACATTTCTCCCTATTTATTAATATGATCTACTACTGACATAGCCAACTGGGAACTTAATGATTTCTGCTTTATGTAGTTTTTATAGATTCCATCTTTTTCTTTCTTTCTTTTTCTTGAAAACAAGGACAATATTTGCCTTGTTTAGAGCTATTTTACTTTTTCCATTCTTCATTATTAATCAAAGGCCCCTGACAATGAATGACTCAGCAGGTGCCTCTATGAGATGTTTTGGTACACTAGTATATAGTTGGTCTGGTGGTAACTTGAACTCACTGAGGAAAACCAGATATTCTCTCACTATCACTTCATTCTCTTTAGTGTTGTTAAAATCATTATCTGGGACAAGATGGATTCCACTTTGAATGACAACACCAGCAGATGAGAACCTCGGGAATGTCCCCAGGTGCCATGAGCCAAGGGCAAAATTCAGTTGGCCCCAGCCCTATAAATACTCCCAAGTGACAAGGCAGGCTGGCTCATTTTGGAACAAGGACTTGAGAGGACGGAAGTGAAGCATGAAAGGGTAGGCCTGAAACCTGTGACCTGTTATCCAACTGAGAGAACTAGTGATCAATCAACACCGTTGATATTAGAGCTGAGAGAGTATAGTGATTCTTCTATCAACATCATCAATAGCCTTCCCTAATCCCTGGCTTGGCTGTGGCCAAGTCAGTGAAGAACCTCCAGCTTCTACAAGCCTAGCAATCTCCAGACTTGATCAACAATTAGATTAATAGCCAATCAATTAGCAATAGGGTTCTCAGATCCTCAATCCTGTTACCTTGTTTTCCTTACCCCATCAATAGATTCAATATAGTGTTTTACCAACAAGTATCTTTCCTGAGTGGTTGTTATACCAAAGCCCTTGGGAAAAGGAGATCAATACACAGTCAGATAACAATGTTTCCAATAGCCAGTCAATAGCCTTATCAACAACTAATCCAACCTCAGGTTGGGACCTAGAGAGGTTAACCATCCACCCAACCTCTCAGGGGTTCCCAGCCTGGGCAAACTGTTAAAAGGGAAGAGCTGACAGGCTTAATCAGTCAAGCCTGTCAGGGAGGAGAGGCATAACTTATATCAACTATAGCCAGCCTAGGCCTGGGCACCTGATCCCTCCTCCATCCATACTATCTCTGAGATCTATATACAATTAAGTATCAAGAAGATCCAGGAGACAGATAGTCAGAGATAGATATAGGGATATACCATCAACCACTCATTTCTTTTTAACAGTTTCAACTCTCTGTCAACTGTTTTACCATGGACTCCTCAGTCCAAAGATCATTTAATTTAGAGATTTAAAGATGGAGGAGACCTTTGAGGCCAATACAGCTCCTTCATTTTATAGATGAGGAGACTGAGGGACAAAAAGGTTAAGTGATCTGCCTGGAGTTATTTAATTATTAGTGTCTGAGGCAGGATTTGAACTACACTATACTACCTCAAGAAGATCATTTTCCTTGGCAGGCAAGAACCTGCTAAGCAAAAAGCATGGTTGAATAATTCAAATTTAGAGCTGAAAGAGACCTCAGAAGACATTTACTATAACCTTTTATTATACATATGAGTAAACCGAGTAGTTCTGTCTTTTTTACATTGTTAATTATTCTAACCACACCAGAAGGGATGAGTGGTATGCTGCATAATGATGGCATCCATGAGGCCAAAGGGATTTTGGAGGGAGCATTGGAGATTGCTCTGCTTTTACTTAACCTGACCCCTCTGAAGTCTACTAACCCACGTGTAGGGTGCACATCAGATTGTGTCTATCTTTTCTCTCCCTTCTCTTATCTCATTACTACTGGGGAGTGGTCACTTCCTCCCCAAGTTTCCGACCATTTCTACCCCAGCAATTAGTTCCTCTGTTGATCAGAATTGAGCCCAGAAGAGCAGTTCTCCTTGTCACCTCAACTTTTTGAAGGATACAATTCTCATTAAGGCAAGTCACGATTTCTCAGCTGCTTTGCAGAAAATATCCAGATGGCTGAAGTCCCTCATCATTACATTATCAGGCCTCTGAGCTACATCTGATTCCTGAACTCCTTGTCTAATTGCTCTTGTCCAAGTTTTTTTTGTGGTATACTCCAAAGACATCCTTTCTTTTTCTCCCTTCATTGAGTTTCACCCAAATGTTCTTCACTATGTTTTCAGCTATTTTGGTTCTTGGATTTTCTAGGATGCATATAATGTTATATATGAACATATGACATATATATATAAATAATGTGTATATAGAATATAAATAAGTACTTATTAAATATCTACTACATGCTAAGCATTGTGCTAGGCATTGGGGATGCAAATAGAATGAATGAAACAATTTCCATTCAAAAGGATAATATTTACACATGTGTCAAGAGGATACATATACATATATATATATATGGAATAAATATAAAGTCTTAAATGCAAGGTCATTTGGGAGAGAAGGCACCAGCAGTTGTGGGGTGGGGGGTCAGGAAAGGCTGCATCTGGAAAGTAGAGATTGAGATGAGTCTTGAAGGAAGAAAAGGACTCTGTGAGGTGGAGGTGAAAAGGGACTGCATTAAAGGCATGGGCACAGCCCAAAAGAAAGCAAGGCAAGGAAACAGGTGGGAAATGGAGTGTTTTGTGTGAAGAACAAAGAGGTCAGTTTGGTTAGGTCACAGAGTGATGGAGGGAAGTAATATCTGATGAGGTTGGGAGATAGAGTAAGGCCAGGATGAATTTTTATCTGGATTGCAAATATTATGTTATCTTTCACTCAAACCCAATCATCTTCTAAACTTCCTTATTACTGTTTACAACCACCATTTCCCAAAGCACTCAGATTTTTACAACCTGTATCATTTTCTTTTTTTTTTAACCCTTACCTCCCGTCTTAGAATCAATACTGTGAATTAATTCCAAGACAGAAGAATAGTAAGGGCTAGGCAATAGGGGTTAAGTGACTTGCCTAGGGTCACACAGCTAGGAAGTATCTGGGGCCACATTTGAACCTAGAAACTCATGTCTCTCTATCCACTGAGCCACCCAGCTGCCCCCAAACTGTTATCATTTTCAGTTTACTTTCCTTCATCCCGCACCCACACCCACATTTTCAATTAGTTATTAAATCATATAAGCTCTACCTTCACATCTCTCATGTCTGTTCTTTTTTTTCTCTTCATATCTCTACTATCCTTGTTCAGGTCCTCATCATTACTTATTTGGCCTATTAAAAGTGTCTCCTAACTAGTGTCCTTGCCTCAACTGTCTCTATACTTTAATCCATTCTCTAAAAAGCTACCAAAGGGACAGCTAGGTAGCTCAGTGGATAGAGCACTAGATCAAGAAACCTGGGTTCAAATTTGACTTCTGAAACTTTCCAGCTGTGTGACCCTGAGCAAGCCACTTAATTCCAATTGTCTATTCCTTACTGCTCCTCTGCCTTGGAACTAATACTCAGTATCAATTCTAAAACAGAAGGTATGAGTGTTAAAAAAAGTTACATATTTGTGTCAGAGGAAATTTGATAGGATTCCCTTTACCTATTTTTTCACATTGTTTACATAGTATTGCAATTAACTGTTCTTTACATATGTTGTAGAATTTGCTTGTTTTTCTCCCTGATCCTGAGTTTTTCTTTAATAAATTCATTTGTGACAACTCAATTTCTTTTTCTAAGATAGGATTATTATCAAAAAAAAAAGGGAGAAAGGACCTACTTGTACAAAAATATTTATAGCTGCTCTTTTTTTGTGGTGGCAAAGAATTGGAAATTAAAGGGATGTCCCTCAATTGGGGAGTGGCTGAACAAGTTGTGGTATATGATGGTGATGGAATACTATTGTGATATAAGAAATGATGAACAGGATGATTTCACTGTTTTGGGGCCTCAGAAAAATTTTTGCCTTCCATACTTGCTTGAAACTAGATTTTCTGCCCTTTGTCTTCTTTCTTGAGCTCCTGGGTTCAAATCTGGTTTCAGACACTTCCTAGCTGTGTGACCCTGGGCAAGTAATTTAATCTCTATTGTTTTACCACTTACCCTTACTACTCTTCTACCTTGGAATCAATACACAGTATTGATTCTAAGTCAGAAGGTAAGGGTTTTTTTTTAAGAGCTCAAAGATGCCTAAATAGTAGCCAAAGACCAGTAGATGGTAGTATTGACTAGGAATTTTGGAGGTGTCCATTAGAGAGAGGAGAGAAAACAATGCAGCAGAGGATCCTAACTTGGAGGACAAAGTAGTTCACCCAATGACATGATCAAGGAACAATGGATCAAGGATAGACTTGGAGTAAGGACTATTTGAGTTCAAGTCCTTCCTTAGATGCTTACTATGTGACCATAAGGAAGTCATTTAATCTCTAAAAAGGGATTAAGGAGCACATTAAAAGATTATTGGGAGAATCAAACAAGGTAAATGCTTTCGAAGCTTCGAAAGCATTTACAAATCTCTGAGTGTTATATACATGTGGTGGTGGGGGAGGTGATGACAATTGGTTCACTATACCGTCCTTCCATGAGTATGGGATATCTGCTATTGTGTTCCCTACATCTGCCCCTTCAACACTAATAAATAGTGTGGTACTGTGAGGGTGGCTGCATCCCTGTGAGAATGGAGGAAAATTCTATCTCTTTTCTCACTGTGTAATACTTGGTGCATAGTAGGTTCTTAAAGACTGACTTCCTTCCACAACCTTTTGATTATCCTTTTCCTTTTAGTCCATTTTTCTTTTCAAGTGATTCTTTTCTTCTGATTTTTTTTGCCTCATTTCCTAACAGGTCAATTCTGGCTTTCAATGATTGTGCCTCTGTTTCCAGATAACTTATTTTGCTTTTTATGCTACTATTTTCCTTTTGCCATTTTTCTTCAACCTATCTTATTTGATTTTAAAATTTCTTTTTGAGCTCCTCCAGAGCCTGCATCCAATTCCCTGTTTTATTTTTTTGTGTGGTTTGTTTGTTTTTTGAGGCTTTGCTTGATGTCCCCTGGGTCTTGTCTTCCTCCATTGGTTCTGTGCTTTAGTCCTTATCCCCATAGAAGCTTTTAATTGTTACTTTCTTTTTTGCCTCTCTTTACTCATTTTATTTACTTTAAAATTTTTATTTCTTTATCCTGCCCTATGGACTTTTAACTTCCCCTTCTGCTGATTAACTGAACCAGAGGGTGTGAGCTGCTATACTCTGAGGCCAAATCTTCTCTTTTCTCAATCCACTGACAGTATATTGGATTCAAACCGGTTGAGCTAACCCACTAAACTAGACTGCTCTGGGGCAAATTCTTCACTGTAGCCAGTGGGCAGAGGGCATCCATTCAGGTGCCCCCACCCCCACCCCAAGTCCTTCCCTGCCAGCCTTCATCAGAACCTTGGACCTGGTGTGGTGGGCCAGAGGCATTCCCCTGCCCCGGGCTCACACAGCCAGCTTGGTCTTATCCCAGGTCTCAGCACAGTGGGTGGGGGTGGGAGAGGGTGTTCAGCCAGCCCATCTCTCCCTTATCCTGGGAAAATAGACTCTCTGTGCCTACCTTTCAAGTTGTTTTCAGCAGGTGAGTCCTGTGACTTATCATTGTTGGATTTGGATTCTCTTTTTTTTGAAGCACATTTTAACAACTGGTGTGGAAGGACTGTCAGAGAGAATTTGGGCTTTTGGTGCTCCAAGCCACCATCTTGGCTCTTAATAAATGCTTGTTAATTTGACTTACTGTACTGGTTGGATGGTAAAATCAGCATATCAGTGGAAGCTAATGAAATACATGTTTTAGTGGTGTTGACATGCATCCAGTCCATGTTTTGAGTCTGGGATGATTTGTAGAGGGACTCATCTCTGTGCATGTGTGGAAGAACTCTTATGGGAAAACCAGGGGAATTAACTTAAATATTAAATGTGGGTTCAGAAGGGTGAGTGGGAGACAGGAATGACAAAAGATGGGGACTTAACAAGTTAGGGATACTGGGTTAAGTTAGGGAAAATGTCTGTTGACAGAAGTGACAGGCATAATTGTCACCCTGCACCATCTAGACAAGGGGCCAATGGAAACTAGCAAGCAAATGACAAGAGAGTTTGTAACAAATTTAATTAAGGAAACTATGGTCTAAAGGATGAAAATAGGGGTTTCTACACTTCCAGACTATGGGCAAACCACAGGGTCAGGGGAGGGACTTATCTACACTGAACTAAACCTAAAGCAGGGCAGAGCCCAGAGAATAGCAGGACTGAAGTGGGCATCCTCACAGCAGAGTCCTGACACACTCCAGCGATGTTGCAGCTCCTCCAGGACCACTATCTGTACTCTTTCGGGTGGGTAGATTCTGGGAGCTAACCCAGCCCAAGTTAACCTGCAATTCAGGTTGGGATTAATAGTCTCTACCAAAATCTCCCACAAGTAGATGTCAGTCTTCCTTCAGGATCCCAGGAAATCAGGGTACAAACTCCACTTCCTCTGAGGTCTCCCAGGGTCGGTTACAACTTGTCCCAACCACCATGGAGTCCATCTCAGAGAGAGAGGCCCACTTTCTGCTCCCCCATTCCATTTAGAAATAATTAAGTAATCTTCCTCACAACAGTACAAATATGTTTGTTTCTGCGGGGGATCTGTGAGATAAGATGCTACCTAGGTAATGCGAGCTCAGAGGTTCAAACTCTCCTTTAAATGCTCTCAGAGTGGAAGAGAGGCTCTTGTCTGCCTCAGAACTGTAGGCAGGAGCTGTTGCCTTCCTCTCCCTATAGCTGAGGAAGACTATCTACAAGGAAAAAGCAAGGAGAAGTAGAAGCCAGGTCAAGATGCTGGGAAAAGGAAAGAGAGGGAACTCTTCATTTTTCCTGCCCAGGAAGAGAACCAGCCTGACATTAGCAGATCTAGATGGTGGGTACGGAGGGTTAGTTCTTTAAAAATTTTTTAAAATTATTTAACATTTTTCCCATGGTTCCATGATTCATATTGTCTACCCCCTCCCAGAGCTGAAAAGCAGTTTCACTGGGTTATACATGTCTTATCATTCAAAACCTATTTCCATATTATTCATTTTCATAATAGAGCAATCTTTTAAAACCAAAACCCCAAATCATATACCTATATAAACAAGTGATAAATCATGTGCTTTCTTCTGTGTTTCTACTCCCACAGTTCTTTCTCACGATGTGGATAGCATTTTTTCTTATAAGTCCCTCAGCGCTGATGGAAAGCAAGTTCTAAAGGAAAGGAGAAGGGGAAGTGGAGGAGGGCAGATCCCTTTTCTTCCCTCTGATGAATTCAGTGCAAACTGAAGTGGTTTTTTTTTTTCACTTCTTTTTGCCTTTTTTTTTCCACTTTGGCTAATATGGAAATATACTTGTTTGTTTTTTTAAACCCTTACTTTTTGTCTTAGAATCAATACTAAGTGTTAGTTACAAGGCAGAAGAGCAGTATGGGTATAACCTAGATGGGGGATCTTGCCAGCTCCAGAATGGGGGAAGGAGGCAATTTGGATCATATAACTTTGGAAAACTTATGGGAAATTTACTACATGTAATTGGTAAAATAAAATATCTTTATAGCTAATTAAAAAAAGAAGAGTGGCAAGGGATAGGCAATCAGGATTAAGTGACTTGCCCAGAGTCACCTAGTTAGAAAGAGTTTGAGGCCAGATTTGAAACCAGGATCTCCTGTCTCTTAAGCCTGGCTCTCTATCCACTAAAACACCAATCTGCCCCAAAATAGAAAAATGTTTTACATGACTTCACATGTGTAATAGATATCATTCCCTTATCAGTGGGTAGGGAAAGAGCTAATGGAAAGGAGAGAATTTGAAATTCAAAATGAAAAATAAAATCAAGAAATATCAAAATGCAAAAAAATGTTTAAAAGTGATAAATAAAAATGAAAATCCATTGGAGAAAAAAAAGAATGCTGGTCTTGAGTTGAGACTTCAAATCTCAGTTTTTGCTACTATCTATTTTCTTTTTTTAAAAAACCTTAACTTCTGTTTTAGAATCAAAACTTTGTGTTGGTTCTAAGGCCTTACACAATGAGGATTAAGTGACTTGCCCAGGGTCACACAGTTAGGAAGTTTCTGAGGCCAGAATTGAATGGAGGACCTCCCATCTCTAGGCCTGGCTTTCAATCCACTGAGCCACCCAACTGCCCCCAGCTTTGCTACTTTCTACTAGGTGGAATAATGGTTAGATTATTTAACTTGGAGCCAGAAAGACCCACGTTTGAATCCCATCTCAGATCCTTATTAGCTAGGTGAACCTGGGCGATTAATTTCACTTCTCTAAACCTCAGTTTATCTGCCTACAAAATGATGGGTTGGACTCAATGGCCTCTGAGGGCCCTGGCAGCTTTAAACCTAGGCTCTTGTGATCTTCCTATAGTGACCTTAGAAAGTTCTTAACTTTTCTGGGTCTTTGTTTCCTTCACTGTAAAATGTGATAATAATAATTGCACTCCCTCTTTTGTAAGGTTGTCATCAGGAATGCATTGTATGAACCTTTAAGTACCATAGAAATAGGAGTTATTATTAATTCGGTCTGCACTACCCCATCAACCCCGCCCCCCCCAATATTCTGGCAGTGGGAAGAGAGAGACAGACCAGAATAGGAACACCAAAGCTGTTGTCCTTCATAAAAAATAGCATGGGAGTGGAAACTTCATAAAAAATAGCATGGGAGTGGAAGAGATGGAAGAGAGCTGCCTTAGGATGGGCAATGCAAGGGGGAGACTTGGGCTTGGAGGGGCAGGAGAATCCCCTAGCTTTGTGGGCAGAGATGTGGCACAGGTTCATCAATGCTAGACTACAGCCTTGGGAAGGGGGATGATAATTCAGTAGCACTTCCCCACACACTTCCAAGACCCAATTTCCTTCTTTTGCTCCACATTGGGAAGTCCTTAATGTAGTCTAGCTTGAATCCCTCTCCTTATTTCCTGCCCATCTTCCCTCCTAGCTAGTTCCATGAAGAATTTTCTAGCACAGAGGGGTGAACCCTTCCCCAAGACTTCACAGCAACACCATTCTACACTGCTTGTCCTAAATTATCTCAGGTCCTCTCCAGGTAACCCCCCCAATCCAAACCATCCTCCATTCCTCTTCCTTATCCCTTCCAACTCCCCCAATAACAATAGCACAACTAGTCTTCTAATCCCAGAGCTCAGGCTAGAGTAGGAGGGGACCCTAGAAATCATTCAGTCCAAGCCTGTCATTTTACAGAAGAGAAATAGCCAAGCTCTGAGGACCTCAAACCAGCACAGCAAGGCTGAGGCAAGTAAGGGAGCTCATGATCAGAGAAGGAAAGAGGCTGTTAGAGAGTGGAGCCTGGCTTTGAAAGAAGGTCCAATTTGTGGCAGGGAGCAAGTTCTATTAGGAAGACTGTGTACTCTAAGGAGAGGTTCTAGGGAGCCTTGCCATTGGGGAGGAAATGATAAAGCAAGCATTCCTAATAAGGCAGAGGCATCAGTCTAGAGGTCGTTTAGTCCTTGGTGAACATAAGGCTTGCAAAGCACTTTACATATATTATCTCATTTAGTCCTTACAAAAATCCCTGTGAGCGAAGTGCTATTATTACCCCCATTTTGTAGGGGAGGAAACAGAGAGTTAAATGACTAGCCTTAAGGTCACACAGGTAGTAAATGTCTCAGGTGGGAGACTGAGATATAGTTCTTCCTGATTCCAAATCTAGTGCTCTCCACAGGTTTGGAAACACTCTTTCTATCTATGAAATTTGATGGCTGGATGAAGGAATTTCTGAAGACCAGTCAGTATAATAGGAGTGAAGTGCTCTGTGCAATGTCAGCTCTTAGTAAATATTTGTTGATTGATCTAAGTCTTGTTGATTAATTACTGTTGATTGATTAAGACTCATTAATGGGACCAAGAGCTGGGGGAGATAGAAAGAATATCAAATTTGTGAGCAAAGGACAAGGGTCTGGATTTGAGCTTTGTTACTACCTGGGTGATCGTGGACAAGGCACTACCTATCTGGTTCTCAGCCTAATCATTTGAGGGGATTGGATTCCTCTAAAGTCCTTTCTAGCTTTAAACATATGGTTATCTATGATCATAACTGCTTTAATTAGAGGAGAAAGGATTTGTCATAAAAGAGATGAATGGAAATCTTAAGAGACATCTAGCCACTGACAGGATCCAAGGATCTGTCTCTTATTGGATCTAATGTCTGAGTTTCCCTAAGTTCTGCAGTGAAATTTCATCTTTCACATCCTTGGGCCTCCAGGAAGTTAAGGGCTTCCCCATAAGCCATGAGATCTGGGGGTTCCCAAGAGCCAGAAGGAACCTGGGAGGGATAGCACAGGCAGACAGATGACTTCCAGGGGCAGCTGGGTAGCTCAGAAGATTGAGAGCCAGGCCTAGAGATGGGAGATCTTAGGTTCAAATCTAGCCTCAGACACTTCCCAGCTGTGTGACCCTGGGCAAGTCACTTGACCCCCATTGCCTACCCTTACACTCTTCTGCCTTGGAGCCAATACACAGTTTTGACTCCAAGACTGAAGGTAAGGGTCTTAAAAAAAAAGACAGATGACTTCCTTGTAAATGAATTGAGCATTTCAAGATGATTCAGAACCAAGGAAATTTGGATCAAGGTCAGGACTGAGTTCTAAAGGATGTCTAACTTCCTTAAAGGATAGTTCTAGCTTCTCTGGAAAAAAAAAAAGAACAAGAACCCTCCCTAGTAGGAAGGAAAACACTCTAAGATCACCTTGATAACTCCTAGGAGAGGGATTCTGTCAGGGAGAAAGATGCTGTGGAATCCTCAGATAAGGTTTAAGGAAATGTATCTCAAAGACCATTTTTAGGATATGCGATTATCTGAAATCTTTTTATCTTGTGACTTTTGTCTTGGCTTGTTGTGGGGATCCCACTTTGATGGTTTGGTAAAGCTCTGGACCCCCTCCTCAGAACCACGATTTCAAATGCAAAAAATAAAATAGAAATCACAAAGCAACAAATTCAATTGAAATACCTTCTATAGACATGCAGGCTGCAATCATGGGTAGTTTAATAACTATTGTCATTTCGAATGAGTGATGGGCATAAATGATATTTCAATATTTTGAGATATCAGCACTAACTGTATAAAACATCTGTGATTTCTGTTTGTGACAGTCATGAGTGTTGCTCTAACTCCTTGTTGGTTTGTTAGTGACGTTCATAATGGAAAGAAATGCTCCATTTCAGGTAGAGGTTAGTGAAAATGAAGATATCATTTTCTTCTCATCCAAGTTCACAGATTCCCTGAAATCTACCCAAAACATGATGAGAATCCATGGGAAGACCTCAAATTAAGAACTCTTGTTCTAGGTGGAAATGGGATTTTGTGGGGACCAGTTGCTATTAAAAGTAAAGATCTAGAAGGATAATAATTGCCATTTGTTTAGCACTTTCAAGGTTGTCAAACGCTTTAAATATATTATCTCATTTGATCTTTGTAGCAATTCTCCTGACAGGTATGACAGATGATAATGCCCTCATTTTAAAGATAA
Organism: Gracilinanus agilis; assembly: GCF_016433145.1. Taxonomy (NCBI): domain Eukaryota; kingdom Metazoa; phylum Chordata; class Mammalia; order Didelphimorphia; family Didelphidae; genus Gracilinanus; species Gracilinanus agilis. The sequence goes on along the minus strand of NC_058135.1, from coordinate 226,600,373 downwards.
AGAATATGAGCTTAAGACAGTTCGGTTAATTGGTTAATGCTCATGAGTGGTAAACATCAGAGGCAAGATTTGAATTCAGGTCTCTCTTGATTCCAGGTCCCTCACTCTATCCCCTCACCATGCTATATATAGGACAGGATATCATCCCTCTCCTTCTCCCTATTTCACACTAGAGGCAATTGAGTGTTGATGTGAATAGAATTTGGAGAAAGCCCTGAGCTGAAATATCCCCTCAGATACTTACTAGCAGAACCTAGGTAAGTCGCTTAACCTCTGTTTATCTCTTGTTTCCTCATTAAAATGGGGAGAATAACAATATCTACCTTAGAGGGTTGTGGTGAAGATTAAATAAGATATTTGTAAAGTACTTAGCACTAGTAGGTGCTTAATAAATGCTTATTCCTCCCCTGCCTTCCATCCCTAACTCATAGCACAACTGATTTATCATCCCCTTTTCCCTCTTAACTCCTCACACAGAAGGTATCTTTCTACCTCTGAATGTTTCTCTTTTTCTGAATCAGTGCCTTGTGCCCTGACAGCCTGCCTTCCTCTCTGCCTTCCCATACCTTTATCTTTTAGTGTTTTTTCCCCTAAGCCCATTTCTAACTCTGTAGGTGTCTTTCCCATGTTCTTTCAGGGAGAGGCGATCTTGTGAGGGCCTTTCCCCTTTCTAATCACAATTCCTTCCTCCAGTCTCCTTTCAGCTCTTGTATCTCTTGGTGAGTGGCTAGGATGGGAGATGGGGACAGACTATAAACACTCCCCACAGCCTCTTCTTATCTAAATGGCCCCTGTTTCCTGAGCTCTAGTCCAAAGCTTCAGCTTTAAATAACCTTTAGCCACCAGACACCTGTCTCTCTGCCCTCCTCCTCTACCCCCTACAAACACACCTGCTCCACTGGAGATAAAGGGGGCAGGGACAGTGGAATATTCCCAAAGAGCTGTCAAATCCACCCCACCTCTGTTCTTGTTCCCTTACAAGGACTCAGAGGTCAGTTAGAGATGACTCAAGGGTAGAGATGTCTCCTCTCCCTCCTACCTCTCATCCCAGGCCAGGCTCTTTAAAAGCTCAGAACTCTTCCATTCCAGATCTCCAACTGGGATGGCCTGTCTTTTCTTTATGCCCCCATAATGCTCTTCGGGCACGAGTTAGACTCCCTTTCAGCCCCATCTATCCTGGAAGCCAGAAGGCTTGTGTTCTAGTCTTGTCTCTACTTCAACTTACTCTTTAACCAAGTCCTTACCCCTCTTTTGGTCTACATTTCTCCATCTGAACAATGAAGGGGTTGGATGAGACAGTAGTAGTAGTAATAGTTGTAGTGGTGGTGGTGGTATGCTTCTTAAGAAGTTTTAACCATCCCAGCATGAGATGGCGCCATTCCTAGCAACCACCATCCTCATCTGGCCTAGCCAAGGAAAGAATCCCTTTTTCCCTTTGAAGGAAGGCCGATAAGGCTGGTGTTTCTTATAATCTTTTCCCCTGAGAATCCGAAGTCCCAAAGGCAGGTTGTAGAGGGCACAGGGCACAGGAAAATATTCCCAACAGAGCCAGCATCAAGTTGGAGAGACCCAGAGTCTGGTCTCTTTCTCCTCATCCCCCATATCTAAACCAACCCCACTATTCCCCTCTAGCCTAGCCTAAGAAACCCTCTCAGAAAGCCCTCTAGCTCCAAGCTTGGCCATATCCTTCCAGACCTTTCTTTCACAGAGCTATAAAGCTTTGACTTCCTAAATGGTTCTTTTGGATTATGCTGAGAGACTCCCTCCTAAAGTATTGAGCACAGGGAAGAGGGGGCACCAGATCTTCAGCCAAAAGACCTGGGTTCAAAACCCAGTTCTGCCATTTAATAGCTATGTGACTTTGATCAAGTCCCTTCCCTTCTAGACTTCAGTTTCTTCATTTGTAAAATGAAGGGTTTGAACCAGATGATGTTTAAGATCTTTTTCATTTTTGATTCTAGAATTCTGTGATGAGGGTTCTGATAGGGAAGAGGGCAGAGAGGCTCTAGCAGCCTGTGGTGGAAAAAGCACTGATCTGGGGGTCAGAGAGTCTGGGCTCAAACATCAACTGCTCAGAGGGTTTGAATCTGGCCTCTGATACTTCCTAGGCAAGTCACTTAACCCTAATGCCTAGCCCTTGCCATTCTTTTGTCTTGGAATTGATACTAAGACAAAAGGCAAGGGTTTTTAAATGTGTATCAATTGCTTCTTTTTACCTGGATGGCCTGGGAACAAATCCTTTCCCATTCCTGGGTCTCAAGGTCTTCATCTGTAAAAGTTTAGTTGGGTTAAACCAGGGGTCGGCAACATATGGCTCTTTCTGCAGGAGCCATAAAGTCAATTTTTTTCAGGCGCTGTTACAGGAGCGGCACTGGGAGCACTGTAGGGCTCTCACGAAATTACATTTTAAAAAATGTGGCGTTTATGGCTCTCACGGCCAAAACGGTTGCCGACCCCTGGAACTATCCTTAACAGCCCTTCTAGTTCCATGAACTTTAAGCTGAAGGGAGGAAGCTACAAGAGAAGAAGAGCTGGTCCTTCCCCCGCAGTAGCATCCCAAGATCCACAGACAAACCTCCAACTGCTCAACTCTGGAGTTCCTGACCTACCTGTCCAGTGCTGGAGCCCTGCGGAGAAGGGGGAATGGCACAGGCAGCTTACTCACCTTTAGCTTTACTCCCCGCCCCCGCCCCCACCTCCCACCCCAGCACACGGGTTGCTCCTTCAATGCCGGCTGTCCACAGTTGAGTGATCTGGGTTCTGAGTGGGGTAAGAAGCCAGAGCGACTCAAGACCCAGCTAGGGGAGGAGGAGACACTCAGAGGGACTGGGCTTCAGGCGGGAGGGGAGGAGAGGGTCTGAGAGACACTCCGGGCTGCGTTCCCCGGGCTCTCTGGGTGGCCTGCACATCTTGGGTGTCCTCCTTCTCGACCCGTCCTTGAAGCCCCCGTAGGCAGAAGAGCTAAGGGGCGGGGAGGAGGGGGTGGGGATGGGGAGGAAGGGGCGTGGCAGGGCCGGGAGCTGCTAGGAGGCAGCCCCGAGTCTGAGGCTTCGTGGCCCCTTTAAGGCTGCTCCGTCCAGGCTGTGCTGGGGGACAGGACAGGAGCGCGTTTGGTTTGGGGCGCACTGAGCTGCGTGCGGAGGAGAAGCTAGGAGGGGACGCGGGCACGAGGCGCACGGAGCGGGGCGTCCCGGGGAGGAGTGAGGAGCAGAGCACTGGCTCCCGGACAGAAGCGCTGGGAGAAGCGAACGCCGGGAGCCGGAGGAAGGCGTGGTGCCAGACCAGCAGGAGATCGGAGATCGGGGCAGAGTCCGCGCCGCACGCAGCAGGGCTCGGACTGAAGGGCGACGAGCTGCCGCCGGGACTCGGCCGGCATGACAGCACAGCAGTGGTGTCTCCTGTACGCGCTGCTGCTCGGTGAGTCCGTGCGTCCCTGTGTCTAGCCCGGGCCGAGTCCGGCTCCCTCTCCCCTCGCCCCTGACGTCCAGCTGTCCTAACTCCGGCGGCTGCTGGGCCTTTTACTCTCTGGCTCTTTCCCCGGCCTGCCCCCTTTCCCCCCGCCTCTGGCTGCGTCTCTGTTTCTGTCTCCGAATGGTTTGAGTCTCGAGCTTCCGAAACATCTGAGTGTTGAGAGCCGAAAGGGACGTTAGACGCCATCTAGCTCGACCGCTTCCCTTTTCACAGGTGCTGGAACTGAGGCTTTTGGAGAGGAAAGGACTTGCTCAAGGTCATACGAAGAGTTAGTGGTACAGTCAGAATTTGAACTCAGGTCACCTCTCTTGAGACACAATAACATCTTTGGTATTTCTCTGTTTCCAGGCTTCTCTGGATCGTTTAGCACTTAGCACAGTACCTGGAACATTGTCCTTAGGTCGTTTTCAGTCATGTCCGACTTTGTGACTCCGTTTGGGGTTTTCTTAGCAAAGATACTGGAGCGGTTTGCCATTTCCATTCTCCTTTCAGCTTCTTTTACAGATGAGGCAAATGGGGTTAAGCTTTGGGTCAGACAACTAGTGTCTGAGATCAAATCTGAACTTCCTGACTCCAGGTCTGACACTAACCATTGCACTACCTAGTTGCCCATTGGAACACAGGACCTGCTTAATAAATGCTTGTTGCTTCCCCTCCCTCCAATTATTTCCCCCCCTCCCCTGACTCCCCATGTGACTCTAACTTATTTTCTCTTTCTGCCCAAGTCTTGCTGTCTGACTCTTCCCCCTGCCTCTTATTCTCTCTACCTCTCCCTTGTTCTCTCTGCTCTAGTTTTCCAATCTGCCCCTTTTCTAGTTGATGGTGGGCCTTCAGCTGTAAGCCCAACTTAATCTGTACTGGTTCTGGGGGGGTGGGGAGTCATTGGCAGGGAGGGAAGGAGGAAGTGGCCTTCCAAGCCTCTTTTCCTCCTAGCCTGGACACCAGCCTCTCTGGGATCTCAGAGAGACTGAGGTTCTAGTGAGCCTCCCGTACTTCATGGCAAGCTGTTTTGGTACCTGTGCAGGGCAGCAGGTGCTTTTCAGAGGCTGGGAAAGATCAAAAGGCAGGCAGAGGACAGGGGGGTTACTGCACACCCTCCCTTTGCCCAGAGGGATCTTAGTATTTGTCTCCATCTCTCTTCCACTGACAGGCGACTCCCCAAACTCAGATAGAGGTTTCTGGGAGTTATATGCAATCTCTGGAGAAGGTGGCTCCTATTTTAGGAGTGGCTGGAGTCTGTGTCTCTGGGTCTCTCTGCCTTCACTAGAGCCTTTGCCCTCTGTTTGTATGGCCATCTTCCTAGGAGATGGGAGTGGGAAGAAAAGGGGCATGGGGAAGAAGGGACCTCAAAGTCTCCTAGGCTTTAAAGGTGAGGATTTTCTAGATGAGGATCTTGAGACTCCAACCAAAGGGGAATCCTTTCTGCCCAATCCCCAACAGATGAGTAGCTTTATGTAAATGTTAGTTTTTTAGTGAACTGAACTGCTCATCCACCTCAGAGAACTCTAAAAATGGAGACCTCATTTCCTTAAAAGGCAATTCCTTCTACTTTAATATATTTTTTTAAAACCCTTACCTTCTGTCTTGGAGCCAGTACTGTGTATACTCAGACACTTCCCAGCTGTGTGACCCTGGGCAAGTCACTTGACCCCCATTGCCTACCCTTACCACTCTTCTGCTTTGGAACCAAAATTGATTCTGGTATTGATTCTAAGATGGAAAGTAAGGGTTAAAAATAACAAAGAATGTTAATACAATAGTCCAGGCAAGATGGAATGGGAAACTGAACTGAGATGGTGTGGATGGGAGTAGAAAGGTAGGGATGGATGGAAAAGTTGCTAAGGTAGAATATACTTCTTGGCAAATAAATTGCTCTTGGCAAATAAATGGAAGTGGGTGCAGGAGAGGGAAGTGTCAAAGATGATCCAGTCAAACATCGGTCAATCACAACCACTTCTTAAGCTCCTGCTATGTGCCAGGTACTCTGCTAGGCACTCAGGATAAAGAAACAATCCTTACTCTCAAGGAATTTATGTTCTAAATGGGTTTTGAACCTGGGCGACTCTCATAGAGTCTAATTCCATCCCTTTGAAAAAGATCACTACCATCTCGAGGAAGGAGGAGGGGATGGAAGGAAGGAGAGAATTCAGGACTAAAAAAATGTTAAAAAAATGTAAAACTTGTTTTTACACATCATTGGGGAAAATATTTTTAAACAACAACAAAAAAGAAAGTTCAGGTAGGAGTTATTGATGCTGGTTTATATATGGGGAAACTGAAGTCAGTGTTTTTACAACTTTTCCTGTGTTCTCTTCCCTTCTCTGTCCCCTCAGCTTCTTCCTCCTTTCTGATTTAGTACCCTGGTCACTGAAGGAGCCCTAGAGGAGACAGTCTGGAGGAGGAGATACAAGCCTTTACCCTCAGATCTGAAGGAGAGTCAGAGACCCTTTGGACATAAAAGCAAGGGCAAATGAATAATAGGTAAACTGAGTCCATACAAGCTGGAAGAACATTAGAAATTAGTAGTGCAGGAATCTCTTCAATAATGCCATTAAGAGATGAGCATCCAGTTTCTGCTTGGACAGCGAAAGGCTGGGTGGTTGAGTGGAAAGTGCCTCATCTTGGGAATCCGGTCTGGGTTCTAATCCTGAATCTGCCTGATTTCATGCATGAACTTGGTCAAGTCGCTTGCTTCAAATTCCATTTTCCTCATCTGAAAAATGAAGGGCTTGGGCTCAGCTGACCTTGAAGCTTCTTTTCAGCTCCAAAGCCTCTCTTAGGGTTCCCAAAGCAGCTCATTCTGGTGCTGAACAGTTCTGATTGGTTAAAGTTCTTCTAGGAAGCCATATCAGCTTCCTCCTTGGCTCTTGGATCTGCCATGTGATCCTGCTTTTACATGACAGCCAAGAAGATGATCCAGAAACGAATAATTATAATAATATAATTATACAATAATAAATATTTTATACATTACATGTATAATTATATTGATATATGATTAATGTTATAGTTGTGTAATATGTATTGTAATTATAACCATTTATAATTTTATAATATTTTAACTGAAATATAACATTTTCTTCAATTGTGAACTTTAATTTTTAATTGTTAAAATGATTCTGGAAAGGGGTCCATAGACTGTACTAGATGGCCAAAGGATCTATGACACGAAAAAGGTTAAGAACCTCTGGAATAGACCAACTCAGCCCATTTTACAAAGGAATAAACTAAGGTGTAGTGAAGAGATCAGTTTTGCTCATGAGGTTCACTAGTAATGGGGGAAGATCTAAAGCTCAAATTCTGATATTCAAGGAACTTTCCATTTATAAAGTGCTTTTCTCCATTTAATTCAATTAGTTTATTCAATAATTTATTAAGTTCCTATCATGCACAGAAAGGTAACATAGCAACAGTGAATAGATAGCCTTAGAGCTGGGAACACCCGAGTTCGAATCCTGCCTCTGATATATACTATGTGACCATCATCAAGATAGTTAGCTTTTGTGTCTCAGTTTCCTTGTCCATAAAATGAGGAAGCTGGATTTTGGTGGTTTCTAAATCCATGATCCATGATCCAGTATCCAAGAACTGTGTTCAAGTCCTGCCTCTCACATACCTGTCTGAGTGACTCAGTATGACTGTATGATATTGTGACCTAAGTCACTTAACCTTTCAGGGGCCTGGATTTATAGTCCCTGAGTCTATAAGTTGCAGAGAGGGGGTTGACATCCACTGGAAAGTGTTTTCTCCTCCAGAATCCCTTGTGCCAGTGAAAGCATAGGTTCAGACTTTATCCTGTTATATGCAATGACCTAAGAAGCAACTTCCTAACAATTTACCAAGGGAGAAGAGAGAAGAGGAGAGGGAGTTGCAGGTATTATCTCCACTTTACAGATAAGAAGACTGAGGCACTAAAAAGTGAAGTTACTTGTTAAGGTCAAAGGATTTCTTTAAGTATCATATTGGTCCCAGGAAGCTCTAAGTTCTTCACATTCTCTCCAATATTTCCTAGCTGCCTCTCCCATCTGATAATAACTCCTCCTATCTCCTGCATGACTTTAATTTCCTTCTGCTTCCTCATCGTGGACGTGGAAGTAGCGGGGAGACAACCACTAAGGGCGCTTGGAGCTCTAGCATTCTCTGATTCTATGATCACAAATACTTTAATCACATCTGTAGTCAGAAGATTTGGTTGAAATCAAGTCACATCCTCTCAGAGCCCCAGTACTCTCATCTGTCAAATTTGGGAGTTGGCCCCGGTGATCTCTAGGGACCCTTTAAGCACTAAGATTGTATAATCCTATGACAGTGACAATAGGACATGGATGTCTCCTTGGGGGAAGAGTACCTTTCCTATCTCTCCTCTTGTCTTCAGACCAGGCAGCGCCTTTCCTAGTCAACACTTTTGAGGTTCTTCTTGCTGGTCCCCTACACTCCCAGGCATCTTCCATGCCATCAACAAGCTTCTTAGGGAATCTATCCACCATCCCTCTGGTTGTAGCTCTTTCATCTTTTTATTCAGCCTGCATGCAGTGGTTTTCTCTCCGTGGCTTATCTGTGGTCTGTTTGTCTGGTCCTACTTTAGGTGGGAAGGGCTTGAGGGGCCACAGAGAGGTTGCACCCTGGATATGTTGAGGGGTTCAGATTTGAGGTGATCCTTTCATTAGGTGTCTGGGTGCTGCCTTCCCCCATTCACCCCCCAACTTTGTCCCAGGCCTTGAGTCATCAGCATCTGTCTGTCTGTCACAGCAGATGGCTGAAATATTGGGCATGTGGCAAGTTTCTTTGCAGTGGGATGTATGGGAAGGGAGAAGTCCATTCTGGGAACAGAGATTCTCCTCAGTGGTCCCAACCCTATCCCAAACACAAATACCTTCAAGCCCAGCCATACCTCAGTTGGGGATGGGGAGTCTGAGGATCAGGTGTCCTACTCAAGAGACCTTTCCCTGGGGAGAGGTAGGAAAAAGAGGACCAGATGTTCAATCTGGCCTCCTGGGGAGGTACTGCCAGAGCCTGGAATCCTCCATCAAGTCTACTGGGTCAGAGGCAGCTGGGTGGCTCAGGGGATTGAGAACCAGTCCTGGGTTCAAATCTGACCTCAGACACTTTCTAGTTGTGTATGATCCTGAGCAAGTCACTTAACCCCCATTACCTAGCCCTTAGCACTCTTCTGCCTTAGAACCAATACACAGTATTTATTCTAAGAAGGAAGGTAAGAGGGTTTTTTTTTAAATCCACTGGGTCACAAGAATGGGAAGGGGAGACCTATTGTCCTTTACCTTCTCTGAGACCAGAGGCATAGGTCACAACTGATACCAAAGCAGGAGGCAATCAGACACAATTTTAAACTGCTGTCCAGGATGGTTAATTAGGAATCTCTTTTTCTGTGGGTGGGAGTTAGGGAGGAGGGTTCTTTTTCCTCCCCCTTCCAGAGTCACTAAAGGGGATCAGCCAAACTCAGATTTTTCAAGAGTGGGAGGGAGAGAGAGCTAGGGAGAGAGCTAGGGAGAGAGTTAGGGAGAGAGAGAGAGAGAGAGAGAGAGAGAGAGAGAGAGAGAGAGAGAGAGAGAGAGAGAGAGAGAGAGAGAGAGAGAGAGAGAGGAAGAGA